>NC_069503.1:169274705-169574705 GCF_027579735.1 Bombina bombina | reverse complement strand
TTCGGATACAGCAAGGGGTGTTTGTATTGAACCAATAGAATGTTACTTATCATTATTTTAATAGGTGTGACTCTAGATACTGCAGGCTATGACAACGACTTTCGAGCTGAAACGCGTAAGCCATTAGTGCCACACCATTTGCTGCATGTTGTTTGTTGCTGCCACTTCCTTGTGAACCTGTTTTTATTGGAGTGTATTGATGAACAAAGGAAGATTAAAGTTTGGATTTTATCCTTATATGTGGTGGATGCTTTCTTTCTTGTGAATTGACTTGGCTGCCAGTTCATTCACCCCATTCTACAGTGTCGGGGAGAGTGTGAGCAGGTGCCGTAGTGCTATTGGATGAGAGGAACGGAAGACGTCATTGGGCGGTACCTGAGCGACGTGGAAAACCTATGAGGACGCTAAGCAGAAACGATGAAGAAGCAAGAGCATTCTGGGAGGTAATTTGCGATACCTATGCCCGCTGTACGAGTCCGGTAAGCAAGGCTACAAAGCTAGTGGGGTCGCCCGTTTGCTGGTTATATATAGATGTGTTCCTACAAGAACTTACCCCTGTGATTTGACAGATCCAGGTTGAGTAAACATTCCTGCACTTGCACTAGACACCTTTACCTATAACGGGACTGACAATTTTGCCTATATATTTTGCACATTATTGCATCGACGGACTGTCATTATCCAGAGTTTCCCTTTCTTTTTACTTTCTAAAGGAATATGAAACCCGTAATTTTCTATAATGATTCAGATAGAGCATGCAATTTTACACAACTTTCTAATTTACTTCTATTATCAATTTCCTTTGTTCTCTTTGTATCTTTTGTTGAAAATCAGGGATGTATGCTTAGGAGCCGGAGCATTTATGGAGAGTGCTTTATAGCAGCAAGAATATTATCCATTTGCAAGAGCACTAGATGGCAGCAATATATCCTGCCATGTGGCGCTCTAGATGCCTTCATATGTATCTCTACAACATAGAATATCATGGGAACAAAATATATGTGATAATAAAAGTGAATTGGAAACTTTTCTAAAATATTATGCTCTGTCTGAATCACAAAAGATTTTTTTGGGTTTCATATACTTTTATAGGGACATTAAACACTTTGAGATAGTAAAATGATAAATCCGTTATATTTAAAAAAACAAATATTGTCCCCTTTTCCTGTAATTCTATTCTGAAAGTGTGAGCATTTCACTTCCTGTTAGTACAGAACACTGTTATATTCCACACAGCCATTGGCTGCAGACTCTAGTGACCTATTTATAACTGTCCCTAATTGGCCACAGCAGAGAAGGTAAGTTACAAAATGGCAGCTCCCCTTGTTTTATAGACACTAACGGCTAGATTTAGAGTTGGGCGGTAAACCAAACCCCCCTTAAATAAACCTAACACTAAGCCCCTGAAGATCTCCCTACCTTGTCTTCACCACACCGGGTCCCGATCTGTCCAGAAGAGCCTCCGATGTCTTGATCCAAGCCCAAGCGGGGGGCTGAAGAGTGACGTCCATCCTCGGGCTGAAGTCTGGATCCAAGCGGCGGATGAAGAAATCCATCATCGGGCTGAAGTCTTGATCCAAGCGGGTGCTGAAGAAGTCCATAATCGGGATGAAGTCTTCTATGAAGCAGCATCTTCAATCTTCTTTCTTCCGGAGCCATCATCTTCCAGCCGACGCGGAACATCCTCTTCTACCCACGCCTACTCGCCGAATGACGGTTCCTTTAAATGACGTCATCCAAGATGGCGTCCGTCGAATTCCGATTGGCTGATAGGATTCTATCAGCCAATCGGAATTAAGGTAGGAAAATTCTGATTGGCTGATGGAATCAGCCAATCAGATTCAAGTTCAATCCGATTGGCTGATCCGATCAGCCAATCAGATTGAACTCCCATTCTATTGGCTGTTCCGATCAGCCAATAGAATGCGAGCTCAATCTGATTGGCTGATTCCATCAGCCAATCAGAATTTTCCTACCTTAATTCCGATTGGCTGATAGAATCCTATCAGCCAATCGGAATTCAACGGACGCCATCTTGGATGACGTCATTTAAAGGAACCGTCATTCAGCGAGTAGACGTCGGTAGAAGAGGATGTTCCGCGTTGGCTGGAAGATGATGGCTCCGGAAGAAAGAAGATTGAAGATGCTGCTTCATAGAAGACTTCATCCCGATTATGGACTTCTTCAGCGCCCGCTTGGATCAAGACTTCAGCCCAATGACGGATTTCTTCAGCCGCCGCTTGGATCCAGACTTCAGCCCGAGGATGGACGTCACTCTTCAGCCCCCCGCTTGGGCTTGGATCAAGATATCGGTGGCTCTTCTGGACAGATAGGGACCCAGTGTGGTGAAGACAAGGTAGGGAGATCTTCAGGGGCTTAGTGTTAGGTTTATTTAAGGGGGGTTTGGGTTAGATTAGGGGTATGTGGGTGGTGGGTTGTAATGTTGGAGGGGTATTGTATGTTTTTTTTTACAGGCAAAAGAGCTGAATTCTTTGGGGCATGCCCCGCAAAGGGCCCTTTTCAGGGCTGGTAAGGTAAAAGAGCTTTTCTATTTTAATTTTAGAATAGGGTAGGGCATTTTTTTATTTTGGGGGGCTTTGTTATTTTATTAGGGGGCTTAGAGTAGCTGTAATTAGTTTAAAATTGTTGTAATATTTTTCTAATGTTTGTAAATATTTTTTTATTTTTTGTAACTTAGTTCTTTTTTATTTTTTGTACTTTAGTTAGTTTATTTCATTGTATTTATTTGTAGGTATTTTATTTAATTAATTTATTGATAGTGTAGTGTTAGGTTTAATTGTAGATAATTGTAGGTAGTTTATTTAATTTATTTATTGATAGTGTAGTGTTAGGTTTAATTGTAACTTAGGTTAGGATTTATTTTACAGGTAATTTTGTAATTATTTTAACTAGGTAACTATTAAATAGTTATTAACTATTTAATAGCTATTGTACCTGGTTAAAATAATTGCAAAGTTGCCTGTAAAATAAATATTAATCCTAAAATAGCTACAATATAATTATAATTTATATTGTAGCTATATTAGGGTTTATTTTACAGGTAAGTATTTAGATTTAAATAGGAATAATTTATTTAATAAGAGTTAATTTATTTCGTTAGAATAAAATTATATTTAACTTAGGGGGGTGTTAGGGTTAGGGTTAGAATTAGCTTTAGGGGTTAAAAAATTTATTAGAGTAGCGGTGAGCTCCGATCGGCATATTAGGGGTTAATACTTGAAGTTAGGTGTCGGCGATGTTAGGGAGGGCAGATTAGGGGTTAATACTATTTATTATAGGGTTATTGAGGCGGGAGTGAGGCGGATTAGGGGTTAATAACTTTATTATAGTAGCGGTGCGGTCCGCTTGGCAGATTAGGGGTTAATAAGTGTAGGCAGGTGGAGGCGACGTTGAGGTTGGCAGATTAGGGGTACATAGGTGTAATGTAGGTTGCGGCGGTATACGGAGAGGCAGATTAGGGGTTAAAAAAATATGCAGCGTGTCAGCGATAACGGGGTCGGCAGATTAGGGGTTAATAAGTGTAAGGTTAGGGGTGTTTAGACTCGGGGTACATGTTAGAGTGTTAGGTGCAGACTTAGGAAGTGTTTCCGCATAGCAAAAAATGGGGCTGCGTTAGGAGCTGAACGCTGCTTTTTTTCAGCTCAAACAGCCCCATTGTTTTCTATGGGGGAATCGTGCACGAGCACGTTTTTGAAGCTGGCCGCGTCCGTAAGCACCGCTGGTATCGAGAGTTGCAGTGGCGTTAAATTTACTCTACGCTCCTTTTTTGGAGCCTAACGCAGCCATTCTGTGAGCTCTAAATACCAGCGGTATTTAAAAGGTGCGGGGGAAAAAAAGCATGCGTAGCTAACGCACCCCTTTGGCCGCAGAACTCTAAATCTAGCCGTAACACTTTACACTTATTTTGTCAATATTTAAACCGCTAACGAAACTTGCAAAAGCACTTAATTTGAGTCTCATGTGAGTAGTAGATTTCTTTCTGACAAATTTTAAAGTTAGTTCTAATTTCCCTCTCACTGCATCATGTGACAGCCATCAGCCAATCACAAAATGCATATGCATATATTCTGTGAATCTTGCACATGCTCAGTAGGTGCTGGTGCCACAGAACGTGTGCAAACAAAAAGATTCTGCATATTTAGATAACGGAAGTGAATTTGAGAGTTGTTTAAAGTTGTGTGCTCTATCTGAATTGTGAAAGTTTAATTTTGACTTGAGTGTCCCTTTAAGTGTTTTTCTAGAGGGCAATTCAAAATACTGCTTTTAAAATTTAGAAAAAGTAAACAATTATTGCTTGCTATTTTAGGAAACAAAGGTTTATTAATAAAAAGAAGGTTTTGTAGCAGTGTATGTGTGTGTTTATGTATTTGTAAAGTGCTTAAAGGGAAACTATACCCAACTTTTTTATTTCATGATTCAGATAGAGCATAACATTTTAAGCAACTTTCTAATTTACTCCTATTATAATTTTTTCTTTATTTCCTTACTATCTTTATTTGAAAAATAAGGCATCTAAGCTAAGGAGCCAGCCAATGTTAGGTTCAGCACCCTGGACAGCACTTGTTTATTGGTGGTGGCTAAATGTTAGCCAATCAGCAAGAACAACCCAGGTTGTGAACCAAAAATGGGACGGCTTCTAAACTTGTACTAAACTTGTACTAAACTACAATTGATAATAGGAGTAAATTAGAAAGTTGCTTAAAATTGCATGTTCTATCTGAATCATGAAAGAAAAAATGTGGGTTCAGTGTCCCTTTAATGCTTAACCCCTTTATGCTGCTAGGACAATCCATGCCATCATAACAGTGCTGAGCTTAGGGGACACCGTTAGGACAACATAGAATGTCCTACCATATACGGAATTTACTTAGGCAAGGATCAGCCTGAAGGCATGCCTAGCAGCTTAGGCAGTCCCCTATGATCCAATCCCAGCCTTGAAATCAAGCAATCACATCGACAATCGTGTGATTTAATTTTTACAAATAGAATTTACATCTGAACTTCATTCTGATGTGAACACTATTATTCTGTCATGAAGGGGTTAAAGGGTTATAAAACAATGTTTCAACTTTCTATATATAAAACTTAAAGTAGAGATAAAAAGAGACAGATTATGTTAACAACTGCAAACAAGTTGCTTGTTTTCTTGCAAAATGAGCACTTAAAAAATTCAAGTGTAGTCACTGAATTTAGTGAGACAAGGGATCTATCATTATAACTTAAGGTCTACTGTTACATTATTTTTTTCCAGCAAAGTCCTCTACTGAGTATAGGCAAGAAACTCACTGGAGCTATTGCAGGTGTCTCCTAGCAACCACTTCAAAGAAAAACAACTACATCTTTACACTTCCTCAGAGACCACAGCCCCTTGTGACAGGAAGTAATAGACTGCACAAAAAATAAATAAATTAAAGGTAATTGTTTTTAAAATGATAAATAATACATCTTTCAATGATTTATATTAAGTATAATCCACTGCTTGGTGTTTTTTATTACAACGATGAAACAGACTCTTATATCTTATAAAAATAAATTTACATGATTCAGACAAAGCGTGCAGTTTTAAGAGACTTTACAGTTCATTTCCATTATTGAATTGTGCAAAGTCTGACGGCTAGATTTAGAGTTCTGCGGCCAAAGGGGTGCGTTAGCTACGCATGCTTTTTCCCCCCCGCACCTTTTAAATACCGCTGGTATTTAGAGTTCACAGAAGGGCTGCGTTGGGCTCCAAAAAAGGGAGCGTAGAGCATATTTACCGCCACTTCAACTCTCGATACCAGCGGTGCTTACGGACGCGGCCAGCTTCAAAAACGTGCTCGTGCACGATTCCCCCATAGAAAACAATAGGACAGTTTGAGCTGAAAAAAAAACACCTGCAAAAAAGGAGCGTTCAGCTCCTAACGCAGCTCCATTGTTTCCTATGGGGAAACACTTCCTAAGTCTGCACCTACACCCTAACATGAACCCTGAGTCTAAACACCCCTAACACCCCTAACCTTACACTTATTAACCCCTAATCTGCCGCCCCCGCTATCGCTGACCCCTGCATATTATTATTAACCCCTAATCTGCCTCTCCATACACCGCCGCAACCTACATTATCCCTATGTACCCCTAATCTGCTGCCCCTAACACCGCCGACCCCTATATTATATTTATTAACCCCTAATCTGCCGCCCCCGCTATCGCTGACCCCTGCATATTACAGGGAGTGCAGAATTATTAGGCAAGTTGTATTTTTGAGGATTAATTTTATTATTGAACAACAACCATGTTCTCAATGAACCCAAAAAACTCATTAATATCAAAGCTGAATAGTTTTGGAAGTAGTTTTTAGTTTGTTTTTAGTTTTAGCTATTTTAGGGGGATATCTGTGTGTGCAGGTGACTATTACTGTGCATAATTATTAGGCAACTTAACAAAAAACAAATATATACCCATTTCAATTATTTATTTTTACCAGTGAAACCAATATAACATCTCAACATTCACAAATATACATTTCTGACATTCAAAAACAAAACAAAAACAAATCAGTGACCAATATAGCCACCTTTCTTTGCAAGGACACTCAAAAGCCTGCCATCCATGGATTCTGTCAGTGTTTTGATCTGTTCACCATCAACATTGCGTGCAGCAGCAACCACAGCCTCCCAGACACTGTTCAGAGAGGTGTACTGTTTTCCCTCCTTGTAAATCTCACATTTGATGATGGACCACAGGTTCTTAATGGGGTTCAGATCAGGTGAACAAGGAGGCCATGTCATTAGATTTTCTTCTTTTATACCCTTTCTTGCCAGCCACGCTGTGGAGTACTTGGACGCGTATGATGGAGCATTGTCCTGCATGAAAATCATGTTTTTCTTGAAGGATGCAGACTTCTTCCTGTACCACTGCTTGAAGAAGGTGTCTTCCAGAAACTGACAGTAGGACTGGGAGTTGAGCTTGACTCCATCCTCAACCCGAAAAGGCCCCACAAGCTCATCTTTGATGATACCAGCCCAAACCAGTACTCCACCTCCACCTTGCTGGCGTCTGAGTCGGACTGGAGCTCTCTGCCCTTTACCAATCCAGCCACGGGCCCATCCATCTGGCCCATCAAGACTCACTCTCATTTCATCAGTCCATAAAACCTTAGAAAAATCAGTCTTGAGATATTTCTTGGCCCATTCTTGATGTTTCAGCTTGTGTGTCTTGTTCAGTGGTGGTCGTCTTTCAGCCTTTCTTACCTTGGCCATGTCTCTGAGTATTGCACACCTTGTGCTTTTGGGCACTCCAGTGATGTTGCAGCTCTGAAATATGGCCAAACTGGTGGCAAGTGGCATCTTGGCAGCTGCACGCTTGACTTTTCTCAGTTCATGGGCAGTTATTTTGCGCCTTGGTTTTTCCACACGCTTCTTGTGACCCTGTTGACTATTTTGAATGAAACGCTTGATTGTTCGATGATCACGCTTCAGAAGCTTTGCCATTTTAAGAGTGCTGCATCCCTCTGCAAGATATCTCACTATTTTTTACTTTTCTGAGCCTGTCAAGTCCTTCTTTTGCCCCTTTTTGCCAAAGGAAAGGAAGTTGCCTAATAATTATGATATGACCCTGATATAGGGTGTTGATGTCATTAGACCACACCCCTTCTCATTACAGAGATGCACATCACCTAATATGCTTAATTGGTAGTAGGCTTTCGAGCCTATACAGCTTGGAGTAAGACAACATGCATAAAGAGGATGATGTGGTCAAAATACTAATTTGCCTAATAATTCTGCACTCCCTGTATTATTAACCCCTAATCTGCCGCTCCGTACACCGCCGCAACCTACATTATCCCTATGTACCCCTAATCTGCTGCCCCAAACACAGCCGATCCCTATATTATATTTATTAACCCCTAATCTGCCGCCCCCAACGTCGCCTCCACCTACCTACACTTATTAACCCCTAATCTGCCGACCGGACCACACCGCTACTATAATAAATGCATTAACCCCTAAAGCTAAGTCTAACCCTAACCCTAATACCCCCTAACTTAAATATAATTTAAATCTAACGAAATAAATTAACTCTTATTAAATAAATTATTCCTATTTAAAGCTAAATACTTACCTGTAAAATAAATCCTAATATAGCTACAATATAAATTATAATTATATTGTAGCTATTTTAGGATTAATATTTATTTTATTTTCTGTTCCGATCAGCCAATAGAATGCGAGCTCAATCTGATTGGCTGATCGGATCAGCCAATCGGATTGAACTTGATTCTGATTGGCTGATTCCATCAGCCAATCAGAATTTTCCTACCTTAATTCCGATTGGCTGATAGAATCCTATCAGCCAATCGGAATTCGAGGGACGCCATCTTGGATGACCTCATTTAAAGGAACCTTAATTCGGACTTAGGACGTCGCAAGAAGAGGATGGATCCACGCCGGAGGTCTTCAAGATGGAGCCGGTCATAATCGGTTGGAAAAACAGAGAAGATGCGGCTTAGATGAAGATGTTTGCCGGTCCTGATCGACTCTTCTGCCCGGATAGGATGAAGACTTCTGCCCGAAGATGGAATTCTTTAGCCGCCGCTTGGATCCAAACTTCAGCCGGAGGATGGACGTCACTCTTCAGCCCCCGCTTGGGCTTGGATGAAGATTTCGGAGGCTCTTCTGGACAGATCGGGACCCGGTGTGGTGAAGACAAGGTAGGGAGATCTTCAGGGGCTTAGTGTTAGGTTTATTTAAGGGGGTTTGGGTTAGATTAGGGGTATGTGGGTGGTGGGTTGTAATGTTGGGGGGGGGGTATTGTATGTTTTTTTTTACAGGCAAAAGAGCTGAATTCTTTGGGGCATGCCCCGCAAAGGGCCCTTTTCAGGGCTGGTAAGGTAAAAGAGCTTTCCTATTTTAATTTTAGAATAGGGTAGGGCATTTTTTTATTTTGGGGGGCTTTGTTATTTTATTAGGGGGCTTAGAGTAGGTGTAATTAGTTTAAAATTGTTGTAATATTTTTCTAATGTTTGTAAATATTTTTTTATTTTTTGTAACTTAGTTCTTTTTTATTTTTTGTACTTTAGTTAGTTTATTTAATTGTATTTATTTGTAGGTATTGTATTTAATTAATTTATTGATAGTGTAGTGTTAGGTTTAATTGTAGGTAAATGTAGGTATTTTATTTAATTTATTTATTGATAGTGTTAGCTTTAATTGTAGATAATTGTAGGTATTTTATTTAATTTATTTATTGATAGTGTAGTGTTAGGTTTAATTGTAACTTAGGTTAGGATTTATTTTACAGGTAATTTTGTAATTATTTTAACTAGGTAGCTATTAAATAGTTATTAACTATTTAATAGCTATTGTACCTGGTTAAAATAATTACAAAGTTGCCTGTAAAATAAATATTAATCCTAAAATAGCTACAATATAATTATAATTTATATTGTAGCTATATTAGGATTTATTTTACAGGTAAGTATTTAGCTTTAAATAGGAATAATTTATTTAATAATAGTTAATTTATTTAGTTAGATTTAAATTATATTTAAGTTAGAGGGGTGTTAGGGTTAGGGTTAGACTTAGCTTTAGGGGTTAATACATTTATTATAGTAGCGGTGTGGTCCGGTCGGCAGATTAGGGGTTAATAATTGTAGGTAGGTGGAGGCGACGTTGGGGGCGGCAGATTAGGGGTTAATAATTATAATATAGGGGTCGGCTGTGTTAGGGGCAGCAGATTAAGGGTACATAGGTATAATGTAGGTTGCGGCGGTGTACGGAGCAGCAGATTAGGGGTTAAAAAAATATGCAGGTGTCAGCGATAGCGGGGGCGGCAGATTAGGAGTTAATAAATATTATGTAGGTGTTGGCGGTATTAGGGGCAGCAGATTAGGGGTACATAGGGATAACGTAGGTGGCGGCGGTGTACGGAGCGGCAGATTAGGGGTTAAAATTTTTTAATAGAGTGGCAGCGATGTGGGGGGGCCTCGGTTTAGGGGTACATAGGTAGTTTATGGGTGTTAGTGTACTTTAGAGCACAGTAGTTAAGAGCTTTATAAACCGGCGTTAGCCCAGAAAGCTCTTAACTACTGACTTTTTTCTGCGGCTGGAGTTTTGTCGTTAGATTTCTAATGCTCACTTCAGCCACGACTCTAAATACCGGCGTTAGAAAGATCCCATTGAAAAGATAGGATACGCAATTGACGTAAGGGGATCTGCGGTATGGAAAAGTTGCGGCTGCAAAGTGAGCGTTAGACCCTTTCCTGACTGACTCTAAATACCAGCGGTAGCCCAAAACAAGCGTTAGGAGTTTGTTATTGGCTAATGGCTGTCACATGATAAAGGGGTCAGCAAATTTAAGGAAAGTTTCAAACTTGACAGAAAAATATATACTGTTCATTTAAAATTCAGAGTAAGTGCTATTGCATTGTGTTTTATGATCGACTTGTTGATTATGCAATTCTACTGTATTTGTTGGTCCTTTACATTTCAGTGAAAATATACAGCACAGAACTAAATGAAGACCTGAGTGGATTTTTGTGCTCCATCTGCTTAGCAGTCACGCATTATCTGTCATAAATTTAAAGGGACAGTATACACCAATTTACATATAACTGCATGTAATAAACACTACTATAATGAAGAATATGCTCCGATACTGATCTAAAAATCCAGTATAAAACCTTTTAAAAACTTATTGAGAAGCTTACAGTTTAGCACTGTTGACGAGGTTAGGCTGGGACACCCACTGAAAGGGGATGGAAAAACAGGAAGAGCAGACACTCCCCCACTGCATATGAAAAGACAGATAACACAAACAGGAGAACGCAGAAAAGTATACATCTGACACTTTGAGGCTTGGTTAGCAGCACAATGTTATTAAAAAATAAACAAAACTATACATTGTTAAAAAAAAAAAACCACTTCCAGATGGGCTATATAAATGGATCATCTACAAAACATTTATGCAAAGAAAAATTGAGTGTACAATGTCTCTTTAAATGTGAGCCCCCATAGAAGTCTATTAAGTGAGGAATTGAATGCCCCGCCGTGGTAGGTCAGAAAGTTAGATTGCCTTTTGTATAGATTCAGTTTTGCACATTGTTGCTGGTCTTAGATAAATAGATGGATACATAAATAAATGTGTGTTCTTTCTTTCTAACTGATACTTTTGCTTTAGTTACGTTACTGCTGTTACGTTCTGCCTACAGTGTAACTGACTCATTGCTACCTCCACAAAAAATTCTCAGATGTTCCTTTATAAAACACATAAACATTTCATAGAAATGAAAACCAAAAGAAGTTTTTGAAATAAATACTTAAAATGAAAATAAGCTTTGAAGACATGTGGTACACAGGGGTTAGGGAATACTAAAATACCTTATATGTCAACAAAGAGATGAGAAACTAAATAAGCCAGACATTCCATTTGTAATACACTATTCAATTTAACAAGTTACAAACAAGAGATTAAAAACCGACTGCCTGCTAATATATGTCTGGCTTCATTGTCAGTCTGTATCTGCCTCTGTTGAAGTGTGTCTTGTCTGAAGTGTATCCATTTTTGTTGTTACGCCATCTAATATATATATATATATATATATATATATATATATATATATATATATATATATATATATATATATATATATATATATATATATATATATATATATATATATATATATATATTGCCCTACACATGTGCGTTGGAGATTATATGCATAAAGGAACTGTTGACAGTGATACTATCACTTATGCATTATTTGGTATAGCCTTTTAGTGTGTTCTTCTTTTGTAATTACATTTACTATAAATATATATATATCCTCCATGTGTATCTGCACATGAATTGACACTTGTTTTATTGATGTATATATAATTATTATAGGTTGACATACCTATATATTTGTGTGTTATATTGATAACCTGGCAACCAGGGTGTTGCCATGACAACACAGTTTTGGCACAATTTTCAGTAATTGTTTGATGGGTGGGGCTTAGCACCTTTATATTGCACGTTGCTCACTTGCACTTTTGTCTGGTCTGAGGAAGGGGTCTGCGAACCCCGAAACATTACCACAATAAATATTTAATCCTGTATCTAAATCCAGTGAGTGCAGTCCTTCATTGAAACAGACTGTAAATACTACCGACTTGGCACCCTGGTTGATGACCCAATTGTATTGTGAGTGCAGATACACATGGAGGATATATATATATTTATAGTAAATGTAATTACAAAAGAAGAACACACTAAAAGGCTATACCAAATAATGCATAAGTGATAGTATCACTGTCAACAGTTCCTTGAAAAGGTTTATGCATATAATCTCCAACGCACATGTGTAGGGCAATATATATATATATATATATATATATATATATATATATATATATATATATATATATATATATATATATATTAGATGGCGTAACAACAAAAATGGATACACTTCAGACAAGACACACTTCAACCCCCGGTAAGTAGTAGAACTGGTGTAGCCTTCATATGCCTTAGTATTGAATACTGCTTGGAGCGGGAGTATCTAAAATATGAGCCTGTGCTCTACAGCTAGTAGCTGTGTCAACTCACCGCCACCTCGTACCGTCTTTCTCCGTATGTCTGCGCATTCAACAGCCTGGATATCTGGAGGTTTAGCTTGTGTGAAAGGCGTGCTGTCCAACGCACCCCAAAGATCACTGTACCAACTTTTTTCCTCCTCTCCTCAGTAAAACAGCGTGTTAGCTTGTTTAGTTTTCAGGACACCTGGAGACTCGACTGCGGGGGGAGGTGTGTCTCGTCACATGGGACCATTTCAGTCAATCAGGTTCTTTAGAAGCCGGTACTTCTCAGCACTCAAATGAACTGTGTGGGAGCTCTGTCAGCCTAACGATTCCCGGTTAATAGTATAGGTGAAAGGAAAAAATAGTACCGTAGGCTGATGTAGTAAAAATAAAACGGTTCTTTATTTATCCAAATGATGGTAAAAAGACCACAGGAGGTCTGCAGCAAAAAAGGTTACAACACACTCAGCAGTGAGCATTAAAATGCTGACATGTTTCGGCCAAGGGCCATAATCGTAGCTATTCAATACACCTGCACAAAAAAATATTTAAAAGCAGTGTTCATTGTCTATTGGACGATATATAATCCAATCAAATACATGAAATTGTAGGTGTGTTGCAGTCAACACATATGTAGACTTAATACCTAATTACTAACCTTAGAGTAGCTCATAACTATACACCTAATGCATGTTATTACATATATACATATGAATAAATACATATGAGTAAACAGTATGTCACTTGTGTTAAAAAAAACATGTCCCCACAAATAATCAAAGATTACTTAGTGTCTATTTGATTAGTGGCATACTCATACTTGAACTTTAACACAAGTGACATACTGTTTACTCATATGTATTTATTCATATGTATATATGTAATAACATGCATTAGGTGTATAGTTATGAGCTACTCTAAGGTTAGTAATTAGGTATTAAGTCTACATATGTCTTGACTGCAACACACCTACAATTTCATGTATTTGATTGGATTATATATCGGCCAATAGACAATGAGCACTGCTTTTAAATATTTTTTGTGCAGGTGTATTGAATAGCTACGATTACGGCCCTTGGCCGAAACATGTCAGCATTTCAATGCTCACTGATGAGTGTGTTGTAACCTTTTTTGCTGCAGACCTCCTGTGGTCTTTTTACCATCATTTGGATAAATAAAGAACCATTTTATTTTTACTACATCAGCCTATGATATTATTTTTTCCTTTCACACATATATATATATATATATATATATATATATATATATATATATATATATATATATATATATATATATATATATATATATATATATATATATATATATATATATATATATATATATAACTAAATAAAAGTGACTGCTTAAGGATCCCGTGGAGTGCGCTTGTTTCATATGCCTGTTTATCCTGTTCGCTGCACCCTGGGTATTGGATTGTTTGTTTGCTAGGAGTGCAATTTCTCTGTGACATATATATATATATATATACACACACACACACCTTTAGGCATGTATATGCATGTACAGTATGTTAAAGCCATTTGAGCCCTTATAACTTTTCAACGTTTTCGTGCAATATTTTTTTATAAACATAATTTCTATTAGGTAGTGTTATTATGAGTGTAACTGTATTGTGAAATGTATTTTTAATGTGCTTTGTGACACTTTTTTGTTTCGCCAAACCGTTAACCACAGCTCTGAGGACACGTTGACCCCATCTAAAGTTAACTTCAATTGCACTCAACTGATCACTTTTACTTTCAACTAGTAATATAAGCGGAATTTACCTTGTGTGCAAGCTAATAGGAAAACCCGATATCTCTTGTGCGCAAATGTTTGCGCTCCACTTGTAATCTGGCCCTAAGTGTCCAGTATTTTCTTGGGGATCCGCCTGCTAAAATACTGTATTGTCTGATTAAATGTTCTGGGCACCTGACAACTATACTCTGCCTGCATGGAGGAAAATTACACAAATACTTTTTTTTAGCAATGTATATGTCTGTCCTTCACATTCAAACCTCCATTTAAGTAGATCATTTGCCTTTCTAAAATCATTTGAAGGACCTCACAATACTGTAAGATTTCTTAGATATTCTCACTAGACCAAAGAGTTTTAGGCAACTAGCCCTAAGTGTCACCTTTATATATGGTTAGTAATTAAATACTCCCATCTATATACTGATAACTAAAGTGATGTACCATTTGTATTATTACTCTAAGTTACCACTGTGTATTACGCACAATGGAGACACTGGGCCTATTGATCATTAGTTCCACAATTGCTTCTGTTATAATTTATATCAATGGGAAAAAAATGTAAAAAAAGCTGTCCAAAGAAATGGAGGTTTTACAAGTTACATATAACTAAGACGTCTAGTCAGATACAGACAAGGGCATCAAAGGCTGTGAGAAAAAAATTGAGAAAACAAAGAGTGCGACTCGTCGTTCAAATGTGTGAATGTGTTTCTTGATGAATGTAACAGCTGTGAAATCTGTAATTGTGTGCGATACGTATCAGTAATAGAACTAATTACGCTATTAAAACGCACTATATAATATCTCAGTGGTGCTTGTCATCCTTTTGAACATAAATATTCTTGTGCATTTTTTTATTCCTTGCTCTCTGCATCTGCATGACGATTAACCTCATATCTGCCAGAGAGGACTGAAGTACACTGCGTAAAAGGGAGGTACTGTGCAAAACTTTCCCTGAATGGATAGGAAAGACAAGATTAAACATTAACATTGCATGATCAGGGCCTGATAATCAAAACTTCTCCGCTCATATGATATGATATAAAATGATTCTCCAGCACTGTGAGTTCCCTAGTGAAATTTTCAAAAGGCCAATTTTGCTATACTTCTCCAAGGGATGTTCCCTGCATTTCTGTATGTGAAAGAGAGACAAGCCCAGTGCAATATAACACTGCATGGCATGAAAGTTCTGCTGCATTTACACTGTGTGCTTTCTATTTTATATCACTTTACAGATTAACGTTTATTATATTTACACTTTGCACTTTACAGCAGTGTATTTAAGATTGTGATTTTACAAATTCTGTTATTGCTTTCATAGTTTCTGTGTAACTTTAACAAATTAGGATCATACTTTGTATATTAATGTGTATCTTTTACAAATTACATTGCACTTTGCATTTCTTCTATTTACATTGAAACTGAAAAACTGTCAGTTTCCAAGAGAGTTTAATAACTTTCTTTGGGTGAGATAATCAAATATTCTCTACTTTGGAGAGAGATGCAGACTTTACAGGGGATGAACTTACTGACTTTTCTACGAAAAGGGGAGGAACCTGGAATACAGAGAGAGATGAAAGATTCCTTCCATACAAAGTAAAGAACCTCTCTGGGATATAAAATGTCACATGGGAGAGAGAAGGTAACTGGAAAACAATGGGGGCTGATATAAATGCTCAGTTTGTATGAATTACAAATTTAACTAAAATGTTTTCACTACAATTTAACTTGCTTTTGTCTATATTTTATTTTAACTTTTCTGTTAATTAAAATAAGTGTATTGTGAATATTGAGCAAACTTCACCTGCATACAGATGGCGAGATAAATCAGTGAGATCAGCTTGTGTAAACTGCCTACAAAAACAACTGGTGAGAGAGCTTCAAACATACCCAGGGAACTGCCCTGTCCCTCCTGACAGTTTTAGTTAGCAATGCAGCAAATACAAGGTGCAATGTAATTTGTAAAAGCTACACAAGAATATGCAAAGTATGATCCAAGTTTGTTAAAGTAACACACAAACTTTCAAAATCTAATCAGAATTTGTAAAATCAATGCTAGAGCTAATCTAAATGTATTAAAATATAATTGAGAAAGTGTTAAACGTAAAGGATTAATAAAGTCATAAACTTGGTATCATTTTATCAATTAAAATTAATATATAAAACATTGCCCACTTGCAATTTTTAAAAAAAAATGAAGCCTGGAAAATATTGAAAATAATAAAAACAATTTTCAAATATGACGTATTAAATGACAGCCCACATTAATGGGCTGTCCGACATGCTGATTATCACTACCACCGTATTTACCATAGTTAAAGACATTTGCCAATCTTCAAAAGAAAGTAGGTCTCCAGCGCTGCAGAAATTGCGGTCATGTGACCACAAGAATGGTTACATAGGCAAGGAGTTACAGGCCTGCGATGACTTCAAAATATGCATGCGATGTAGATTCAGCACTCTCAGTATATACAATATATATATATATATATATATATATATATATATATATATATATATATATATATATATATATATATATATATATATATATGTGTGTATATATATTTCCTCCTTGTGTATCTGCACTCACAATTTAAATATGTCTTCAACCACGGTGCAGAGTCAAATTATCAGTAGAATTTCCAAGCAGGGACTGCACTCACTGGATTTAGATACACATATATATTTACACTTTGCTGCTATCGCTGGGCTACTTACCCCCTTCACTGCGCTAGGTTCTCATGCCGTGTGTCACGGCATGAGAATAAGGCTCCCATTGAAGCCCATGGAAGTGCACTCTCATGAGTGCAATGCTTCCCAGCAATACAAATGTGAGCTCATGTTCGCATTGCGTGCGCTGGTATTACTCAGTGGATATATATATATATAATTATTTTTTCCCTTTTCTTTGAAACCAAACCCCATTACAATGAGTTCAGCTTGCATGGAAATTAGATCACCTTAGTTTAGCACTTTCTGTACACACACATGTTTCTTTATATTATGTCTGTCTGTTTACCAAAACCCAATACTTACGCTCTGATATTCAAAATATTGTCAGACCTTCTTGCGATATATTCCCAAAAAGTGGGCTGAACCTCTCTGTTCCGACGAGTGGCGATGTTTCTCCAATAGGAAATAATAGGGACCTCGGCAGGGGATGGGCTGCATTCAAAGTGTGTTTGCACAACATAAACTGTGCGTTCATGAAAACAATAGTTCGAAAACAACAAAAGTTTCACTGTACATTCATTAGATTTGTCACACTGGATATTTTCGACACTGAAAAACTGGCGAGACTGATATAAAACGGTGTATCTAAGATGGAGGGCAGCGCTTTATTATTTTATTAGACACTCACGGCAATGTTTCACCATTACAAATATGTATGCAAAGTCTTCTTGTGATTGTAAAAAAAACAGATTATATGAGGAAGTAAGTAAAAATATAGCTAAAGTGGGAATCAGTTGATGCGTTATACTTGGATTTTGCAATGTCGTTTGATAAAGTGCACATTAATTAATGTACACAATTCAGGGACTGGAAATGTTAGTAGTAAATGAATCATACTCAGAATGGACAAAGGCATTCAGCGTAGTCCCCCAAGGATCAGTACTGGGCCGTGTTCTTTTTAATATTTTTTATTAATGAATTGGAGCAAAGATTAAATAGCAACATCTCTATTTATGCTGATGATACAAAGATGTGTAAGGTCATTAGGTCAGTGCAGGATGAAATAGCGTTACAAGGGCATCTACAAAAATTAGAAGAATTGGCAAGTAAATGGAAAATGAGATTTAATACTGGAAAATGCAAGGTTCTACATTTTGGAAGTAAAAATCAGCAGGCAACCTATTATTTAAATGGAACTAGACGTAGCAACACAGAGGAGGAAAGGGAATTGGGAATTGGGAGTACTTATAGATAACAAGCTAAAGATGGGTGCACAGTGCATGGCAGATTCTTTTAAGGCTAATAAGTTACTAGCATGTATTAAAAGAGGCATTGATGCAAGGAAGAAAAGCATAATTATTTTACTATATAAATCCCTGGTAAGCCCTCACCTTAGGTATGGAGTGCAGTTCTGGGGACCAATCTCACAAAAATGCATTGCAGACTTAGAAAAAGTTCAGAGAAGGGCCACACAACTAATAAAGGAGAATGGAGAATTTAAGCTATGAAGAAAGGTTAGACAAACTGGGTCTGTTTTCTCTAGAAAAAGGTGCTTGAAAGGTGACATGATTACTTTATATATATACAGTATCTCACAAAAGTGAGTATACCCCTCACATTTTTTGTAATTTTATTATTATATCTTTACATGTGACAACACTGAAGAAATGACACTTTGCTACAAACAGTCGGCTAGATTTGGAGTTTTGTCGGTAACGACCCGAAAAACTAACGCCGGCTTTTTTCTGGCCGCACCATAAAAATAACTCTGGTATTGAGAGTCCACATAAAGGCTGCGTTAGGCTCCAAAAAAGGAGCGTAGAGCATTTTTAACGCAGCTTCAACTCTCGATACCAGAGTTGCTTACGCAAGCGGCCAGCCTCAAAAACGTGCTCGTGCACGATTCTCCCATAGGAAACAATGGGGCTGTTTGAGCTGAAAAAAAACCTAGCACCTGCAAAAAAGCCGCGTTCAGCTCTTAACCCCGAGTCTAAACACCCCTAACCTTACACTTATTAACCCCTAATCTGCCGCCCCCGCTATCGCTGACCCCTGCATATTATTATTAACCCCTAATCTGCTGCTCCGTAAACCGCCGCTACTTACATTATCCCTATGTACCCCTAATCTGCTGCCCTAACATCGCCGACCCCTATATTATATTTATTAACCCCTAATCTGCCGCCCACAACGTCGCCTCCACCTAACTACACTTATTAACCCCTAATCTACCGAGCGGACCTGAGTGCTACTATAATAAAGTTATTAACCCCTAATCCGCCTCACTAACCCTATAATAAATAGTATTAACCCCTAATCTGCCCTCCCTAACATCGCCGACACCTAACTTCAATTATTAACCCCTAATCTGCCGACCGGAGCTCACCGCTGTTCTAATAAATGTATTAACCCCTAAAGCTAAGTCTAACCCTAACACTAACACCCCCCTAAGTTAAATATAATTTACATCTAACGAAATTAATTAACTCTTATTAAATAAATTATTCCTATTTAAAGATAAATACTTACCTGTAAAATAAATCCTAATATAGCTACAATATAAATTATAATTATATTATAGCTATTTTAGGATTTATATTTATTTTACAGGTAACTTTGTATTTATTTTAACCAGGTACAATAGCTATTAAATAGTTAAGAACTATTTAATAGCTAAAATAGTTAAAATAATTACAAATTTACCTGTAAAATAAATCCTAACCTAAGTTACAATTAAACCTAACACTACACTATCAATAAATTAATTAAATAAACTACCTACAATTACCTACAATTAACCTAACACTACACTATCAATAAATTAATTAAATACAATTCCTACAAATAAATACAATTAAATAAACTAGCTAAAGTAAAAAAAATAAAAAAGAACTAAGTTACAAAAAATAAAAAATTATTTACAAACATAAGAAAAATATTACAACAATTTTAAACTAATTACACCTACTCTAAGCCCCCTAATAAAATAACAAAGACCCCCAAAATAACAAAATGCCCTACCCTATTCTAAATTACTACATTTCAAAGCTCTTTTACCTTACCAGCCCTGAACAGGGCCCTTTGCGGGGCATGCCCCAAGAAATTCAGCTCTTTTGCCTGTAAAAAAAAACATACAATACCCCCCCCAACATTACAACCCACCACCCACATACCCCTAATCTAACCCAAACCCCCCTTAAATAAACCTAACACTAAGCCCCTGAAGATATTCCTACCTTGTCTTCACCCTACCAGGTTCACCGATCCGTCCTGAAGAGCTCCTCCGATGTCCTAATCCAAGCCCAAGCGGGGGGCTGAAGAGGTCCATGATCCGGCTGAAGTCTTCATCCAAGCGGGAGCTGAAGAGGTCCATGATCCGGATGAAGTCTTCGAACAACGGCATCTTCAATCTTCTTTCTTCCGGATCCATCTTGCAGACCTCCGACGCGGAACATCCTCTTCTCCCGACGCCTACTAGCCGAATGACGGTTCCTTTAAGGGACGTCATCCAAGATGGCGTCCCTCGAATTCCGATTGGCTGATAGGATTCTATCAGCCAATCGGAATTAAGGTAGGAATATTCTGATTGGCTGATGGAATCAGCCAATCAGAATCAAGATCAATCCGATTGGCTGATCCAATCAGCCAATCAGATTGAGCTCGCATTCTATTGGCTGATCGGAACAGCCAATAGAATGCAAGCTCAATCTGATTGGCTGATCGAATCAGCCAATCGGATTGAACTTGATTCTGATTGGCTGATTCCATCAGCCAATCAGAATATTCCTACCTTAATTCCGATTGGCTGATAGAATCCTATCAGCCAATCGGAATTCGAGGGACGCCATCTTGGATGACGTCCCTTAAAGGAACCGTCATTCGGCTAGTAGGCGTCGGGAGAAGAGGATGTTCCGCGTCGGAGGTCTGCAAGATGGATCCGGAAGAAAGAAGATTGAAGATGCCGTTGTTTGAAGACTTCATCCGGATCATGGACCTCTTCAGCTCCCGCTTGGATGAAGACTTCAGCCGGATCATGGACCTCTTCAGCCCCCCGCTTGGGCTTGGATTAGGACATCGAAGGAGCTCTTCAGGACGGATCGGTGAACCTGGTAGGGTGAAGACAAGGTAGGAAGATCTTCAGGGGCTTAGTGTTAGGTTTATTTAAGGGGGGTTTGGGTTAGATTAGGGGTATGTGGGTGGTGGGTTGTAATGTTGGGGGGGGGGGTATTGTATGTTTTGTTTTTACAGGCAAAAGAGCTGAATTTCTTGGGGCATGCCCCGCAAAAGGGCCCTGTTCAGGGCTGGTAAGGTAAAAGAGCTTTGAAATGTAGTAATTTAGAATAGGGTAGGGCATTTTGTTATTTTGGGGGTCTTTGTTATTTTATTAGGGGGCTTAGAGTAGGTTTAATTAGTTTAAAATTGTTGTAATATTTTTCTTATGTTTGTAAATATTTTTTTATTTTTTGTAACTTAGTTCTTTTTTATTTTTTGTACTTTAGCTAGTTTATTTAATTGTATTTATTTGTAGGAATTGTATTTAATTAATTTATTGATAGTGTAGTGTTAGGTTAATTGTAGGTAATTGTAGGTAGTTTATTTAATTAATTTATTGATAGTGTAGTGTTTGGTTAATTGTAACTTAGGTTAGGATTTATTTTACAGGTAAATTTGTAATTATTTTAACTATTTTAGCTATTAAATAGTTCTTAACTATTTAATAGCTATTGTACCTGGTTAAAATAAATACAAAGTTACCTGTAAAATAAATATAAATCCTAAAATAGCTATAATATAATTATAATTTATATTGTAGCTATATTAGGATTTATTTTACAGGTAAGTATTTATCTTTAAATAGGAATAATTTATTTAATAAGAGTTAATTAATTTCGTTAGATGTAAATTATATTTAACTTAGGGGGGTGTTAGTGTTAGGGTTAGATTTAGCTTTAGGGGTTAATACATTTATTAGAATAGCGGTGAGCTCCGGTCGGCAGATTAGGGGTTAATAATTGAAGTTAGGTGTCGGCGATGTTAGGGAGGGCAGATTAAGGGTTAATACTATTTATTATAGGGTTAGTGAGGCGGATTAGGGGTTAATAACTTTATTATAGTAGCGGTGCGGTCCGCTCGGCAGATTAGGGATTAATAAGTGTAGTTAGGTGGAGGCGACGTTGAGGGGGGCAGATTAGGGGTTAATAGGGGGATCTGAGGTATGGAAAAGTCGCGGCTGAAAAGTGAGCGTTAGACCCTATTTTGAGTGACTCCAAATACCGGCGGTAGCCTAAAACCAGCGTTAGGAGCCTCTAACGCTGGTTTTCACGGCTAACGCCAAACTCCAAATCTAGGTCACTGTAAATTTGCTGTCCCCTCAAAATAACTCAACACACAGTCATTAATGTCCAAACCGTTGGCAACAAAAGTGAGTACACCCCTAAGTAGAAATGTCCAAATTGGGCCCAACATGTCAATATTTTGTGTGGCCACCATTATTTTCCAGCACTGCTTTAACCCTCTTGGGCATTGAGTTCACCAGAGCTTCACAAGTTGCACTGAAGTCCTCTTCCACTCCTCCATGACGACATGACGGAGCTGGTGGATGTTAGAGACCTTGCGCTCCCCCACCTTCCATTTGAGGATGCCCCACAGATGCTCAATAGGGTTTAGGTCTGGAGACATGCTTGGCCAGTCCATCATCTTTACCCTCAGCTTCTTTAGCAAGGCAGTGGTCATCTTGGAGGTGTGTTTGGGGTCATTATCATGTTGGAATATTGCCCTGTGGCCCAGTCTCCGAAGGAAGGGGATCATGCTCTGCTTCAGTATGTCCAGTAAAAAGAGTTGGAATTCAGCACACAGTCCAAGGTAGGAGAACCGCCAAGAGCTACTACCTGGCTCTCAAAACATATGAAACAAAAGCAGCGGAGGGTCTCCAATGATGCAAAAACTCTTTATTATATTATATTTAAGGTTTAGTCACACCAGCTCTAAGACCACCTGATATAATATAATACTGGTAGGAAAACCTAAGATCACTAGTGTCTGAGTCTAAGGGTGCACGGAGGAATCAAAAAATGGAAATAAATCCTAAAAAAGAGAGAAAATATAAGAAAAAGTAAAAGGTAGAAATGTATGCAAGGATTCATTAGCCAGCACTTCCTATTCAATTACCATCTATAAATTAGATAATAGACTACCATGGGGTGAAAACATCAAGGTCACAGCAAAAATTCATGAGCACACACCTGTAAGTTCAAAAATTGTTACTTTATTAACTACCATAATCTAGGACAGCAAAACCTATTATGCAATACCCTAACTCAATAAAAATGTTAAAACAAACCTATGGCCATAGGAAAAAGAACCAAAACAAAAATGGCATCAATCCTACATAAACATGTATTGATTCCCTAGGTTAAATACCTTAGTAAGGAAATATGTGAAAACATTCAATACAGAGTGAATATACAATGAACAGTATATTATCGTTAAAGAATTAATGGCATAGTAAAAGACAGTCCAGCAATGTCCATGCAATAACCATTAGTTGTAGAGATCCAATATAGCTTGTAGGCAACAGATGATTGTTAAGGCAGTTCATGCAAACATAGCCGTTAGTAAATTTGAGCAGTTTATGCAACAAACAATGTGTCAAGCTGATTTCCACATATACCAAGTGCTGTTATCACAATAAGCTGCAGGTTAGTAATGCGATTTTTAAGAGAACAGTTCAAGCGGATTGTATCACTTCATATGTTTAAGGCAATTCACAAACAGGTACACAGTTTTGTATATGGTCGGGATAATCCTACTGAGAGCTATACTCTCATCTAAGGGTCCCATATAGGATCTCACCACAACTGTGCTGTCATCCTTCCATGTGCAAAAAGTGATATCCGTCACTTAGGATCCGTTTCTCTGTTGCGGCTAGACCTGCAGACTGTCTGGTTCCTTTCCCGGCTGGTTTGCGACACTGCAGATCCTTCACTTACTCGGGTAAGCTACCCCGAGTCATGTTAGAGACACGTAACACATGTTTCGCCGCTAGGGACTTCCGGTGCGGCTTCCTCATGACGTAACGGTGCTACAGTTTACTCTTCCTCACGGAAATTTATACCCTATATACAGGAGGCCTGGGCAATCTTTTTTTCCTCCTCTAAAGGTGTATCTGTCTCTGTGATTAAACCAATCGTAAGGGATGCAGGCATATATATTAAAGTTTTAATTAAAAACAGTACTCCTGCCAATAAGTTAGTTACTCTTTATTATATGTTAATCTCCAGAACAGAATTAGAAAAACCACTACGTTTCAGGGCCAATGCCCCTTAATCATGTGATAAAGTTGCAATCAAAATACAGCTGTTTAAATAGGCATCTACCTGGGAATTAACCCTTACAATCTTCAAAACCATCTTAATAGATAACTATAGTGCCACCTATTCAGACAACAGGTGAATATATATAAAAACAGCTATGAAGCCTCCTAGAGAGTATCTTTAAAGCTATATACATTACCAAAATGGTAATATCATTTTTTTCACACACCTCATATTTTACAATATATTTTACAAAGTAGCATATACATCACAAAAATTTGATATGCACATAAAATGCATTGCGAACAATCGATACATAGTGCAAAACAATAAATATAAAGATATTAAAATCACAAAATAAACCAAAAAATCAAAATGAAAAGTAACCAAAAATTAATAGAACACGGACCAGTTAATCTCTCTGTTCATACCCTTCGGTTCCAGAGTATCTAACTGGAAAATAGAGAAGATCTCATGCTGTTTTAGCTATAGATCCCTATTGCCCCCTCTCCTAGGGGTCTTGACCTGTTCGACTATCTGGAACCAGAGCTGATTATACTGGTGCCCAGCCAACAAAAAGTGGTTAGCAACTGGGGCTGTAAGGACCTTACATCTTATATTGCTTTTATGCTCCGTGATACGATCATGGATGCGTCTTGAGGACTCGCCAACATAGACATGCCCACACGGGCACTTTATTATGTATACCACATAATTAGTGTTACATGTAAAATAATCTTTATATGGGTATTTGTGTCCAGTGTAGGGGTGTAGGAAATATGGACTCTTAATGATTGAGCCGCAATTAATGCAGCCTAAACATGGTAAACATCCCACATTCTTTTTGGTGATAACATTTTTTTGTTGATTTTTGCCAGAACCGATGTCAGCTTTAATCAATATATCTTGCAGACTTTTACTGCGTTTGTAAGCAGGCATAGGGAACTGGCAAAATTCCTTTATGTTGGGATTGCAACTATTTAGTATACCCCAATGTTTTTGAATAAGTTTAGATACAGCTTGACTCTGCCTAGAAAATTCAGAAACAAATGTTATTCTTTTATTACCACTTTTGGGGGGGTTTTGGTTTCAACAATATATCTCTCTGAATAGGTAATACCTCATCTATGACACTTGCAATAAGATTTTTAGGGTACCCTCTCTCCAAAAATGTGTAGCCCATTTCTGTTAGTCTAATGGGGACCTGAGATTCATCAGCTACAATGCGTTTAACCCGCAACATTTGGCTGCGGGGTAGTGACTTGATGAGTGAGGGATGGTGAGCACTGTCATAGTGAAGTAGACTGTTTCTATCAGTCTCTTTCCTGAAGATATCAGTTTTGAAGTCGAAGCCATCTTTAAATACAGAGACATAAAGACAATCAATCCTCCCTTCACTATGTAGTAACTTAAATTTAATGTTAGTTGTAGAGTTGTTTAAAGGGCCACTGTAAGCAAAAATTAACTATGCATAAATGGATGAATCAATCCTAAACAAGCACCTTTTCAAAATACTCTCCTAATGAGATTGTTACCGTTTTGACAATATCTTCTATCAATATTTTATATCTTTTCAAACCCACTCCATGGGTATCGTTATCTCCTGTCCAATCTGGGCTGACAGCTCAGGTTGGAATATGGCGCTTCTAATCCACTATGCGCATGATTGCGCAACGTCACCTAACATGTTACTCCCTGATAGACTGTATGGAAGCTGATAGACACGCTCAATCGACTGATTTTTATGCGCATGCGAATTAGGACTGAATATTCAGTAGATGATATGCAAAACGTAGTCATCTGATTGGTTATTGCTTTCTAACATGTAGTGCCGATATTTGAGGGCTGGATTTAGTGATGTCATCGGCCAAAAATAAAAATGATTTTTTTTTTAATTTTTTTTTTTAATTATAATTTTTATTGAGGTTTAGTGAAAGGTATACATAAAACTTCATAACAAATACTCATGTCATATGAAATAAGGCTTCAATGTCACAAGAGTAATAAAATAGACATGGAAAAGACGTATAGCCAACAAGTTACATAGCTAGCAAACATTATATAGATAGAGTGTTGATCCATCAGGAACCTACTATATGACATAATAAAATACTTTTGGGCCAACAAAAGCCACATGCAGCAATGAAGCGAAAGAAGGAAATTATAACTAAGGAGACCACTTTTGGATCTCATTAATAAACCTCGGATTTTTAAATTTTTAGAATAGGTAGTAATTGGTATTGGAAGCAATAATAAGAGTAAATATATAAACTTGTTGTGTAAATAGTGTGGTAAAGTATGTAGGTATAAATAGTTAGAGTATGGCATAGACAAGATAAGCCATATAGTTAGCCCTCCAACAATAGGAGGTACATTATAGGGGGAGGGGGGGGGGGGAGGTGGAAGGTTAGCTAAGAGAAACCGCTTTTTTAAGTCTCCTGATGTTAGGAGACAAAATAGATACTATGAATAGAGTGTATGTCAAATATGGAGGTACATTATAATATATTGGGGAAGGAGGTGGTTATTGAAGTATAGTAGATAGCTTATAGGCTAATTATATAATGGATAAATACTATATTTGATGCATGTATGACTAGAACTGAATATAAGGATGAGAAATTGTACAATTCAGTGCTATTGCAGGTCAAGCCTGCTATGGAAAACAGGGCATCCTGGGGTATTAGAAATTCACCTATGTGTTAGACATTAGTAAGCCATGTAATTACAGTATTTCCCATATACACCTGCAAATAGGGTTAATATTGAAATCTCAAACATCTGTCCCTTTTATACACCAATTTGAAATAAAATACTGAGAACAAGTGCACAGTTTTGGTATGTGGCAGAGGATAAAAACAGAGCTTATGTACAACAATTTGTATTATGGTGTAACACTATGCTATGAAGCTATATTTTTATAACAAGTAGGTAACGCGCCGCCCCGGCCGCTGGCAGCAATTTGCTAAGTAGGCAAGTTCGCTTAAAACTCCATGCATGTACATAAAGTATGAGGATGTTGAGATTCTAATTACCTAAGGAGGTGATAATCTAGTTCTATAAAAAATGAACACAGGAGTGAATAGGGATGATCTTACATTTAATTGCCAATGATATCCACATGGGCTTGAAAAAAGCTGTGAACATCTTGGACATAGGGCTGAATTATGTGGAAGAAACGTTGGGCCCTGAAATAGAGAAATCTTCTCATCCTTATCTGTCACTAATATTTATAAATATTATTTGCATCCCCTAAGAGGGCTTAACAGGTAAATATTATAACAGAGCATAATATAGTCATACATTGCAGCAGCGGCTCGAATATATAAACAGACTGTTAAGTAGCACGTTTATGTCTGGGTGTGCTAGTTACAAAAATCTCTAAACATGCAGAAAGACCAGGTTCATAACATTGCTTGGGGTAAGTGAATACTGTTTGCGTGTCACAAGAGAACTTAGCTGCTAAATATTATAACAAGATATAGCATATCAATAAAATGCAGTAGTAACAAAGAAACATAAGTGATCTGCTTGGTATTGTGATAAGCGTGATACATTCAATGGAAATTAGGCATATTTAAAGTTGCATCTACAGTAGTCCACAGCGTTGTTATGAGATACACATCAAAACCAGAGTCTATCAGTCCCAAAAAATACCGAACAAGGGAGCAGGTTCAACTTTTGCAGGTTTAGCCAATTCCTCTTCTAAGGCCGCAAGTAGTATGCTGCACTTGAAATACTTGCTCTAATGGCGGCGGCCAGCTCTCCTCAATAGCCAAGTTGCGATAGTCGCATAAATGTAAATCAAAAGCCCCGAGATCTGTCAGCCTTCTGGTGTCCGCTCCGGGCAGTCTATGTAGTTTGAGGGAGTGCCGGTAAGATAACTGGTAGTCGGAAGTCGGGCGCGGTCCCTGCACCCACCGCCAAGCATCAACGCACTGAAGTGGGTCAGCCAGTAATGTTACTCCGTGCCTATCACTAGGTAGGTCTATTCGCAGGCCACATAGAGCAGCCTCTGGTTCCCGTATCTTCTCAGGGATGGTGATTTCCCAAGCCTCCGCAATATCGCAGCCTGATGTATTCTGTGCAGGACTTATTAGTAAAGATGGCGGCTGTCGGGGATTCGCTGCTTGCTCTATATCGCCACACTCCTCCTCATATTGGGCTAGGATAGACAGGAAGGCGGTATGCGTAGGAGTAGGGTTGTAAGCCTCTTCCATTGCATCTAGTAAAGTTTGATTATGACGCTCCAGCAAATCCTTTATCTGACTCAGGAGAGATGCAGTTATATTTTCCATGTCTCTGTTTTAGGCCAGGCGTCACGTAGCGTGTCTGAGAAGATAGAATCAGTATAATATCCTCAATGCAGTGTTATTTCATCTCCCTTAGCTTGGAATAGCTGGCAGTTGCATCAGATGTGAGAATATTAGATTATTAGAAGCTTAGGCTCATCCTGCATCGGTTGGGCTTTGTATTCATAAATGTAAAGCCAGGAGCTTCATGAAAACACGTCCGGCCATGTTAACAGCTGGCTCCGCCCCCCTAAAAATGATTTTTAGAACGTTATGCATGATAGTTTTCAGAACATAATAGGTCAGTAAGTTTTACTTGATATTTATTTTTTGTAATATGTGGTTTATTTGTGTTGAAAAACATAAAAGTTAGTAATCCTTTAACTCAGCAATAAATAGCTCAAGGGCTCCAACGTCGCCCAACCACATGCCAAAAATATCGTCAATGTAGCCCCACCAAGTGGCGCCACACTGATGGAGCAGTAGATTCTCAAAAATAAACTTCTCCTCAAAGGAGTTCATATATATGTTGGCGTAATTTGGGGCGACGTTGGAGCCCATAGCGGTCCCCTGTAAGTGAAGATAAAAATTATCCTCAAACAAAAAATAATTGCTATACGAAATAATTTCTAGTAATTGCATAATGAAAAAAAAAATGTGCATCTGAATAGGAACCAGCAGAATGTAAAGCATTTTGACAGCACTCAAGCTACTTTCGTGTGAAATAGACGTATACAAACTTGCAACATCCAGACTGAACAAAATAACAAAAAGGTATTTAATTTACCAAAAAGTTATTTGTATCCTTCACAAATGTACTTGACTGCTCCACCAGGGGTCTCAATATTTTATCCAAATTTATGGTAATATTGGAAAAGACTTAATTAGTCCTGGCCACAATAGGGCGCCCTGGTGGAACAATCAAGGATTTGTGAATTTTAGGTAAAATGTATAGAACCGGTGTAATTGGATCTTTAATTTGCAAAAATGTAGCAGTTTTGGCATTAATAATCACATTATCTAATGCACCTTTATTCTCTGGAAATGTCTAACAGTGCGGAAATTTCAGGATCACAGACTTTCATATATACAGAGTTTGAAGCCTCTAGGATCACCACCCTTGTGAGAGGTTCTCGCAGTTTTCTACATACAGCCCCAGCTGATCTTGCAAGTACCCAATATGAAAAGCTTACCAAACGCTATCTTGCCTACGATCTACATGCAACAAAATTGGTGGAGTACCACCGGGTGAAACGCATCCCCCGTGGTCTCCGCATGAATACCCGTCCAACACTTTTTAAAGATAATCAAGAATACTGCTAAAAATTCAAACATATTTTGAATAAGTGTTCGTTTGATATAATGGTGCTTACTGTAGAATACCTCCAAAAAGACATTTATATACTAAAGGAGGCGATCTCCAAGTTTGAAGATGAGATTCGCCAAACTGTGTCTATAGAAACTTATGACCAACTCATTGCTGATAACAAGAATATGCTGGCAGAGCTGCGCAAAACAATCGAGGAGCGCAAAAGAGTTAAGTTTTACAGAGACGAACAAGACTATTCGTTGAACAGCGTCTACCGCTGGATCTTTGACCCCCAAGGAAGGGAGAGAAACGTCACTTCCGGATTCAGGAGGAGACAATATCGACAAGGTGCATCCATGGCTAGCAGCCATGGATTCTTCCCAGAGAGAGAGAAGGAAGTCCAGGCGGCAGGGCTGCAAACATCATAGTTCAATTCAAAAGAGCTCAAGAAATACAGAAAGAAAGCAAGATGACATCACGCAGAGCGACTTGGTCCTGCAACAAGACATAGTTGTAAATATATCGGACTGTCCACTGAGTGAGAGGGAAACCACCATCCTACAGAAAGGTTTGTCCTTCTGCTCTTTTAGTGACTGTGATTTCTTCAATCTGAGGAAAGATGTTTTCCGGTTCTTCCGCCACATTAGATTGAAATATTGGCATGGTAATACCTCGCTGGGAGACACTTTGAAATTGGACTCACGTAAACAATCTTTGGCCTCTAGTTATTAAGGTCTGGCGGACCTGATCCGACACTGCGGATCAGGTCCAACAGACCTCGCTGCTGGTGCAACGCCGCCCCCTGCAGACTCGCGGCCAATGGGCCGCCAGCAGGGGGGTGTCAATCAACCCGATCGTACTCGATTGGGTTGATTTCCGGTGATGTCTGTCCGCCTGCTCAGAGCAGGCGGACAGGTTATGGAGCAGCGGTCTTTGTGACCGCTGCTTCATAACTGCTGTTTCTGGCGAGTCTGAAGACTCGCCAGAAACAGGGGCCAGCAAGCTCCATATGGAGCTTGATAACTAGAGGCCTTTGTCTGCTAATGGTATGTCTGTGGACACTAGTGATACTAAATTGTCGAATGATGGGACATTTAATATCTCTTTGCCATCTACTAAATCTGACCTTTGCTAAATGACATACAAAATACAAGGTATTAAATAAATGAAACCTCTGTATTCTAATCTTGAGTTAAATAACAGGTCCATAAACTTGCTACACTATGCATAGGGTGCTGGGTTATCTATAGAAATTGATATCTAGCTTGATTTCATAAATTTTATAGAACAACTTGATCTGGCGCTTACTCAGTTTCTTAGTCAGTTTCTTGCCCATACTCAGAAGATGCAGGATGCAATTTAAAGTGATGGTGAATCCAAGCATATTACAAACACTAGGATTTACCATCACTAAAAATAAATATGAGATTCTCTCATATTTATTTTTAGTGATGGCAAATCCTAGTGTTTGTTATACGTTTGGGTTTACACCATCACTTTCAGTTCTTAGAATGTCAACATCCCTACATAACTATAGGCAATGGTTAGACTCATTTTTCAAGAAAACAAGTTAATTGTTTGCTGTTTGTTAACATAATCTTTTTTTATGTTTTCTTTGATTTAAAATGTTTTTTTTTTTTTTTTGGGGGGGGGGGGGGTATTAAAAGAACACTGTTTCACACAGTAAAAAGAAACAGTGTTTGATTAATAATATTGCCCCTTTAGTTTTCATCTGACCTGTCAGTGACTCACAGGTCTGCTAAGTAGGAAGGACAAATCTCTAGATACCATTGTACCGCAGTCAGATCTCAGAAGGGAGTAAGTGCTATATCTGTGCCAGGGAAGCTCAGTCTGTGTGAATAGCCCTGCTAACATAACACTCTTGTCAAATAAAGTTAAATATGAATGCTCTGCACTTTTACTGACCCTAGAGCCATACCACATGCTGTAAACACTGAAATAAACACTGCATGTCTGGGTTTTACTAATCCTGAGATTTGTCACTTGTAAATAAATAAACCTGTATGTTTACTAATTACCACAACAATGCAGGTGTTTCCTATATGATTGAATGAACTGCATGAAAATCTTTAAAATAAAACTATGTTGTTGAAGAGACATTAAAAGAAGAGTAAAGTCAGTAAAGCTAGGTAGGCTGAGAGGAGCTCAGGAGCGTGCACATCTCTTCACTCCTGTATGGCAACAATGTTTGTAGTAATGTTATAAATTGTTGCAAACACCACAGCCATATAGTTAAAGAGACATGCATGAGCTCCAAAGTGCCTACCTAGGTTTACTTGTTAATAAACGCAGGAAGTGGCACTGTACAGGGCCATCCTTAAAGTGAAAGTAAATTTTGGCACATACGATTACTGATTTACTTTAATCTACTAACAAACATTGTAGTCGCTAACTTTTTTTTTTTTCTTTAATTTACTAAATTAAAAATATTTGTATAATTACGATCCTAATTTTATGATGCTTCCTCCACCCCCTTGCTTTGTTCCAGCTTTCTTGTTCAAAGTCTGATATCCTCTGTCCTACCCACCGTATGCGTCACTAAGCGTGCCCGTTCTTGAGCTCTGAATTTATACAAGATATGCCATTTCAAAAGAAAAGAAAACACAAACAATATACTTGCTTAAAATAAACAGGATATACTGCGATATAGGTACAATCGCTAGCTCCGTGTAAGCAAAATGACGATAGCTAGGGAATTCCCTTTCATTATGCGCATGCAGCTTTGTGAACGTGCTTGGAGAGACAGAGACAGCTTGGAGTTAGCCGCATGCGCATTACAAGCCGTGGGCGGTGATCTTTGCGAGTTAGACGCCAGTGGGGGGAAACAATTCATTATATACGGGTTTTAATCGTCACAGTAATATAATTTTATTTTTTATTGCAGGTGGAGGAACACCGATAGACTTCGGCAAACTAAATTGGATAAAAAAAAGATTGACGATGAATTAAACTAACATTTATTTTCATTAGATATTGCATTGGTTGATAACAATTACACTGACTTTACTTTCACTTTAAGGGGTTAAAAATTGTGCATTCTTTATTTTTCGAAATTGTGCTTAACCTCCTTGTGCCATTAGGACATTCCATGCCATCCTAACAGAGCTGGGGTTTAATACCCTTAGCATCCTACCTTTTGTGACGTCCTGCCTCCTCCTCCTTTTGTTTAATGGGAAATCGGATTCCTAGCAATTAGGCAGTCCCCCATGACCCTTGAAATGACATGATCACATCAACGATCTCATGATTTTGTTTGTATATTAAAGACTTGCCCCTGGCATGAAGGGGTTAAACTAATCAGAAGACACATTAAGGGAGTTCAGATCGATGGGGTTGAATACTTACCCCACCATCCAACTCCCTTACAGGGACATGAGGCCCAAAATGTTTCTTTCATGTTCAGATAGAGCATACATTTTTAAACAACTTTCCAATTTATTTATATTGTCAATAATGCTTAATTCTCTTAGTATACTTTGTTGAAGGAGCAGCAGTGCACTACTGGGAGCTAGCTAAACTCATTGGTAAGCCAATGACAAGATATGTACAGCCATTAATCAGTAGCTAGCTCCCATCTCCTGAGCCTACCCAGGTATACTTTTGAACAAAGGATGCCAAGAAAACTAAACAAATTAGATAATAGATAATAGAAGCAAATTGAAATTTGTTTATAATTGTTTGCTCTAGCTGAATCATGAAGTGACATTTTTAGACTTCATCTCCTTTTAAGATCTCTGTAGCAGGTTTCCGGAGCTTGGTGACTTCACCACGACCATGTTTGGTGATATCATGGGCATCCCCAGATTCCACTTGATGACATCATATGTCTCAGTAAATGCAATTAGCTCTGAAAGCCCCCTCCCCCCGGGATGCTGACGTGGTCATTTTCGACACTGAAAGAAATGTGCAGATAACGACCACGTGTCATGACCCGCAGTTTAGGGGTAAATTTCAACATAATTCCTTTATCTCATGACGCAATCATAATTTATAACACCACTTTAAAGGGGCACTAAAACTGTTAGTGATAATGATGCATGCAAAGCAAAATTAGCCTGAAAATTATTTGGATTGTTTATAAACAGATCACATTTTCTCTCATCTAACAATCTTCTCGAACCTTTGCAATCTTGCTTTTGTCCCCAACACTCTACTGAAACTACCATCACCAAGGTGACAAATTATCTGCTTACTGCCAAGTCTAAAGGTCATTAATCCATGCTAACCCTTTTAGACCTCTCTGCAGCCTTTAGACACTATTTACCAACCACTGCTGCTACAAAGTCTTCAATCTTTGGGTATTAGTGACTACTCTACTGTGGCTCTCTTCTTATCGTATATGGGAAATGTGTGTTCCCTGTAAATATATATGTATATGCTTTTATATATATATATATATATATATATATATATATATATATATATATATATATATATATATATATATATATATATATATATATATATATATACTGTATAATTATGTGTTAATATGTGCAAATACACATATTAACACATAAATATATATGTATATAATCATCTACACATATATTTATATTTGGTGGCATCGCTGCACCACTTAACCCCTTCACTGCGCTTAGGTTACGATGCCATCTCCGATGGCATCAGAGCAAAGCTCCCATTGAAGCCTATAGAAGTGCGCTCTTGTGAATACAATTCTTTCTAGCAATGCGAACGCGTGCTCGCATTTGCATTGTGCTTAACATTAGAGTGCGCTGGTATTACTCATTGGGGCGATCCACTGGTAATCTAGCCCTAACTCTGATCATCAAATTTGCTCTTGGTATTGATTAAAGAGCATACCTAGGTAGCTGAAGGATTATGCACATGTTATATGGGGTCTTTCAGGTATTTGACACTTTTTTTTTACTTTTTATGTGGTTATTATATGCACCATATTGATACCACAAACAAAATATGGTAACTATGGGGATAGCATTAGGGATAATTAGATGACATCTACGGCATAGTTAGATTATAAGTCATATAATAAGAAGCTCTGACTCAAAGTCAATATTCTGAACAACACAGAATCTTAGAGAAGCAAAATCAGTGTTGCATTCATCAGTATAATGAGAATTGGAGATTGCATTTTGTAGACACAGAGGTGCAATATTAAATACCTCCCTCCTTTAATTTCCCAGGATGTCTCTTCCTTTGGGAGGGGGCTTGAAGAATACTGAGAATTTAAATATACAGGGCTAGATTATTAGTGGGGCGCAATATGGTGCTTACATGAGAGCGATATTTGCACTCCACTCAGTAATACCAGCGCACTTACATGTGCGCTGGTATTACAAGTGCGGCGCAATGTGAACGCAGCCTCGCATTCACATTGGCCAGAAGCCAAGCATTCAAGAGAGCGTGCTTCCATAGGCTTCAATAGGAGATTTGTTTTCATGCCGACAGACACAGCAAACCACCTAGTGCAGTGCAGGGGGAAAATTGTGCAGCATTGGGCAGTAATAAACAAATATTTATGTATATACACATATTAACACACACATATATATGTATATAAGCATATACATATATATTTATAGTGAAACAACAGTCCCCCATTGACCTCAATGTAAAGGTACTTTAGATGCCGTTTTTTTCAAATACCCCACATCCCCTCACTTTACACCTTACACTGTGTGCAGAATTATTAGGCAAATTAGTATTTTGACCACATCATCCTCTTTATGCATGTTGTCTTACTCCAAGCTGTAAGAAAGGCTGAAAGACGACCACCACTGAACAAGACACACAAGCTAAAACGTCAAGACCGGGCCAAGAAATATCTCAAGACTGATTTTTCTAAGGTTTTATGGACTGATGAAATGAGAATGAGTCTTGATGGGCCAGATGGATGGGCCCGTGGCTGGATTGGTAAAGGGCAGAGAGCTCCAGTCCGACTCAGACGCCAGCAAGGTGGAGGTGGAGTACTGGTTTGGGCTGGTATCATCAAAGATGAGCTTGTGGGGCCTTTTCGGGTTGAGGATGGAGTCAAGCTCAACTCCCAGTCCTACTGCCAGTTTCTGGAAGACACCTTCTTCAAGCAGTGGTACAGGAAGAAGTCTGCATCCTTCAAGAAAAACATGATTTTCATGCAGGACAATGCTCCATCACACGCGTCCAAGTACTCCACAGCGTGGCTGGCAAGAAAGGGTATAAAAGAAGAAAATCTAATGACATGGCCTCCTTGTTCACCTGATCTGAACCCCATTGAGAACCTGTGGTCCATCATCAAATGTGAGATTCACAAGGTGGGAAAACAGTACACCTCTCTGAACAGTGTCTGGGAGGCTGTGGTTGCTACTGCACGCAATGTTGATGGTGAACAGATCAAAACACTGACAGAATCCATGGATGGCAGGCTTTTGAGTGTCCTTGCAAAGAAAGGTGGCTATATTGGTCACTGATTTGTTTTTGTTTTGTTTTTGAATGTCAGAAATGTATATTTGTGAATGTTGAGATGTTATATTGGTATCACTGGTAAAAATAAATAATTGAAATGGGTATATATTTGTTTTTTGTTAAGTTGCCTAATAATTATGCACAGTAATAGTCACCTGCACACACAGATATCCCCCTAAAATAGCTAAAACTAAAAACAAACTAAAAACTACTTCCAAAACTATTCAGCTTTGATATTAATGAGTTTTTTGGGTTCATTGAGAACATGGTTGTTGTTCAATAATAAAATTAATCCTCAAAAATACAACTTGCCTAATAATTCTGCACTCCCTGTATAACTGCTTTGTGCAGTTTAAAAAAATGCTCATATTTATTATTTATGTTTAAGAACTGTCCGCTTTATTTTGGGGCAACTTTTTTTTTAACAAGAGGTCTGATATTGGGTTAATTGTGCTAAGTGTAAAGTGAAACCATGAGCTCGCTGTAGCATTTACCAGCCACAAATTTGCAGCTTTAAGGGCGCACGTTAGGATATCGTTCCACTCGTAATCTGGCCGACATTGAATTATTTCTGTATATGTATAGTATGCATGTCAATTTATAACCATTTAAAACAGTCCATGTGTATTTATTTTTTAACTTATGAGAGGACCATTCAGAGATCTCCTGTGCTAATCTAAGCAATCAAACTGTAGCATGTAGCAGGGCCTGGAAAACTAGAGCATACTTAAAGGGATAGGAAAGTTAAAATTAAACTTGCATGATTCAGACAGATCAGGTCATTTTAAGACACTTTTAAATTCACTTCTATTTTCAAATGTGCTTCGTTCTTTTAGTATCCCTTGTTAAAAAATGAATACACACATATCCTACACTAGGGGGAGCTGCTGCTAATTGGTGCCTGCACACATTTGTCTCTTGTGATTGGCTAAGTAGATGTGTTCAGCTAGCTGCCAGCAGTGCAATGCTGTCCCTTCAGCAATGGGCAACAAGAGAATGAAGCAAATTTGATAATAGAAGTAAATTGCAAATTTGTTTAAAATTGTATGTTCTATCTGAATCATAAAAGAACATTTTGTGGTTTACTATCCCTTTAAGTATACAAGAGGCCCTAGTTGCTCTCTGGGGAAGGGTTACAAGTACAAATTTTGGGAGTAAAAACAAGAAAAACAGGTACATTGCATTGATTTATTTTTACTATGCTTAGTTAAACCTATTAATTTGATATAATTTGAGGTTTAATATCCCTTTAAGAAGCAGGCTTCATTCCTCAAGAGAATAAAACATTATCAGTGGCGACACTTGCTACACAAGGCTGAAATCTACAAAGTATTAACTTTTCATTATTTATGTTGCCTGATTTTGATCTCATTTAGAGGTTTAAATTTGACTTTTTTCACTCTTTTTAGTGAGGTTGACGTCTAGCCATCAGGATTCAGAAAATCTGTCCCTGCAACATACTAAACAGTGATTGTTTAATCAGTGCAGGAGCTCATTCAGTAAGGGAGATAATATTAACATATTCAAGAGACACTTCTTGGGGGCTTCCCCTGGAGCAAGACTATGTATTTTTTGTGTGCATTTATTTTGCAATATATGTGCTTAATTGCTGATATACACTATTCATATATACAAATATGACTTTAGAATGCCTAAAGGGAGGTGGGAGCAAGTGGGCTGTAGACCACTTTTGTTTTGTGGGCGGGACCACAAGGGGAGGGGCAGGTCACAATTGTATCATGGACAGGCAAATCATGTACTGGGAGGTTTTTAGTTATTGTGTTGTGGGCGGAGTCAAGGGAGTTCCTAGAAATTGTAAAATTTGCCCTCCATAGCGTAAGTTGCAGGTGGAAAAGTTGGCAGTGACAGTAAAATGATCTGGGTCAATTGGTAAAGTTGTCTGCTGCAACTTGAAACTGTTCAATGTAAATGTAATATGTGTCCCTTGCCTAATTTATGTTGTGTAAAAGCAGAGTCTGAAGTAAAAAGATGTCTACCTACAGAATACTAGTGACTCACATTAATGTATATATATGTTTACAAGTTGTTTTATGACTTCATTGGTTGTGTCACTTTAATTTACATTTTCCTTATAGATGACTAATTTTTGTTGCTCATGCTTTGAAATGGTTGTAAACACATATCTGTTAGTTTGTTGCTACATGTCAGTAGGTAATTGTCCTATACAATTTTAATACAGAAGCACATTCTAGTTACATTCTATTTATGGAGAATCCTTACATCCCCAATGGAGGCAATAAAAAGATACATTACCATTACAGATATGAAAAACATTTAATAACAGCAGTCACAATACATTCTATTTCAAGGAATACATTTTATTAGATATATTACAAAGAAATTGTTGTACACAACCTTACAACAATTATCCCATTTATTTAAAGGGACATTAAAGGGACATGAAACCCAATTTTTTTTTCTTTAATGATTCAGATAGAGCATACAATTTTAAACAACTTTCCAATTTACTTCTATTATTTAATTTGCTTCCTGCTCTTGTTGCCCTTTGCTGAAAGGTTTATCTTGGCAAGCCAAGGAGCAACAAAGAACCTAGGTTCTAGCTGCAGATTGGTCACTGCATATATATACCGATTGTCATTGGTTTAGCCATGTGTTCAGTTAGAAACCAGTAGTGCATAGCTGCTCCTTCAACAAATGATACCAAGAAAATGAAACACATTAGATAATAGAAGTAAATTAGAAAGTTGTTTAAAATTGTATTATGTATCTGAATCATGAAAGAAAAAATTTGGGTTTCATGTCCCTTTAATTAAAGGAATATGAAACCCAAATGTTTCTTTTATGATTCAGATAGAGCATGCAATTTTAAACAACTTTCTAGTTTACTTCTATTACCAATTTTCTTTGTTCTCTTGGTATCTTTTGTTGCAAAGCAGGGATATATGCTTAGGAAACAGTGTTCTGTATTATTCGCCAACTGCGTTACGTTTCCCTACCTCCAGCCACGCTTTCAAAATACTTGCAAAGACATTTGTGCACGCATGCGCTCACTGCCGCAGTTGAAAAATATTACAGAACACGCCTACAGTAAAATTGCAAATTACACTAAAGAGCACGCATGCGCTAACTGCTCCAGTTGGCAAATATAACTGAAGCGGTACCTCCACAATTTTGGTACTATCTGGGGGCATACAAATAATAGTGGTAAAAAAAAGGATTCATAGTCAATATCATTGTATGGATTTGTACGATTTGCATAATATAAATAGTTACAAACACTCTGGGGCCATCTAAATACCACTGGCAAAAAAGGCTTCATAGTCACTATTATTGTATGGATTTGTTTGAGTAAATGAGTGAATGTTTTTCATAAAAAAAGACAATAATAAACATATTTTAATCATTTACTCAAACAAATCCGTACAATAATAGTGACTTTGAAGCCTTTTTTTGTCAGTGGCATTTAGATGTCCCCAGAGCTGTGTTCCCTCTAAAACCAGTTTTGTGTGAGGCCCAGCAGTGAAACCCTTCAATTAGCAAACACTCCACAATGCAGACTGCAAGATATGGTTCTCTTATTAACTGTTTCACTGCTGGGCCGCACACAATACTGGCCATAGAGGGAACACCGCTCCAGAGTGTTTGTAACTATTTATATTATGAAAATCGTACAAATCTGTACAATGATATTGACTATGAATTAGATGTCCCAGCTAGTGCCAAAATAATAGACGTACCGCTTCTGTAATATTTGCCAACTGCAGCAATGAGCGCATGTGTGCTCTGTAGTGTTATTTTTCAAGTTTATTGTAGGCGTGTTCTGTATTATTTTCCTACTGCGGCAGTGAGCCCATGTGTGCACAAATGTCTTTGCAAGTTTTTTGTAAGCGTGGCCAAAGGTAGGAAAACGTAACGCAGAAACGGCTAGATTTAGAGTTCCGCGGCCAAAGGGGTGCGTTAGCTACGCGTGCTTTTTTTCTCCCGCACCTTTTAAATACCGCTGGTATTTAGAGTTCACAGAAGGGCTGCGTTAGGCTCCAAAAAGGGAGCGTAGAGCATATTTACCGCCACTGCAACTCTAGATACCAGCGTTGCTTACGGACGCGGCCAGCTTAAAAAACGTGCTCATGCACGATTCCCCCATAGGAAACAATGGGGCAGTTTGAGCTGAAAAAAAATCTAACACCTGCAAAAAAGCAGCGTTCAGCTCCTAACGCAGCTACATTGTTTCCTATGGGGAAACACTTCCTAAGTCTGCACCTAACACCCTAACATGTACCCCGAGTCTAAACACCCCTAACCTTACACTTATTAACTCCTGATCTGCCGCCCCCGCTATCGCTGACCCCTGCATATTATTATTAACCCCTAATCTGCCGCTCCGTACACCGCCGCCAGCTACGTTATCCCTATGTACCCCTAATCTGCTGCCCCTAACATCGCCGACCACTATGTTATATTTATTAACCCCTAATCTGCCACCCCCGCTATCGCTGACACCTGCATATTATTATTAACCCCTAATCTGCCGCTCCGTACACTGCCGCAACATACATTATAGTTATGTACCCCTAATCTGCTGCCCCTAACACCGCCGACCCCTATATTATAGTTATTAACCCCTAATCTGCCCCCCACAACGTCGCCGCCAGCTACCTACAATAATTAACCCCTAATCTGCCGACCGGATTTCGCTGCTACTCTAATAAATGGATTAACCCCTAAAGCTAAGTCTAACCCTAACACTAACACCCCCCTAAATTAAATATAATTTAAATCTAACTAAATAAATTAACTCTTATTAAATACATTATTCCTATTTAAAGCTAAATACTTACCTGTAAAATAAATCCTAATATAGCTACAATATAAATTATAATTATATTGTAGCTATTTTAGGATTAATATTTATTTTACAGGCAACTTTGTATTTATTTTAACCAGGTACAATAGCTATTAAATAGTTAATAACTATTTAATAGCTAAAATAGTTAAAATAATTACAAAATTACCTGTAAAATAAATCCTAACCTAAGTTACAATTAAACCTAACACTACACTATCAATAAATTAATTAAATACAATACCTACAAATAAATACAATTAAATAAACTAACTAAAGTACAAAAAATAAAAAAGAACTAAGTTACAAAAAATAAAAAAATATTTACAAACATTAGAAAAATATTACAACAATTTTAAACTAATTACACCTACTCTAAGCCCCCTAATAAAATAACAAAGACCCCCAAAATAAAAAAATGCCCTACCCTATTCTAAATTAAAAAAGTTCAAAGCTCTTTTACCTTACCAGCCTTGAAAAGGGCCATTTGCGGGGCATGCCCCAAATAATTCAGCTCTTTTGCCTGTAAAAAAAAACATACAATACCCCCCCCCAACATTACAACCCACCACCCACATACCCCTAATCTAACCCAAACCCCCCTTAAATAAACCTAACACTAAGCCCCTGAAGATCTTCCTACCTTATCTTCACCATGCCAGGTTCACCGATCCGTCCACCGAAGTCTTGATCCAAGCCTCCGAAATGTTGATCCCAGCCCGAGTGGGGGCTGAAGAGTGACGTCCATCCTCCGGCTGTTCCGATCAGCCAATAGATCAGCCAATAGAATGCGATCTCAATCTGATTGGCTGATCGGATCAGCCAATCGGATTGAACTTGAATCTGATTGGCTGATTCCATCAGCCAATCAGAATTTTCCTACCTTAATTCCGATTGGCTGATAGAATCCTATCAGCCAATCGGAATTCGAGGGACGCCATCTTGGATGACGTCCCTTAAAGGAACCGTCATTCGTCGGGAAGTCGTCGGTGAAGATGGATGGATCCGCGCTGGAGGTCTTGAAGATCAGCCGGTCGTCATCGGATTGAAGAACATAGAAGATGTGGCTTGGATGAAGATGTTTGCTGGTACGGATGTCCTCTTCTGCCCGCTTGGATCAAGACTTCAGCCGGAGGATGGACGTCACTCTTCAGCCCCCGCTTGGGCTTGGATCAAGATTTCGGAGGCTTGGATCAAGACTTCGGTGGGTGGATCGGTGAACCTGGCATGGTGAAGATAAGGTAGGAAGATCTTTAAGGGGGGTTTGGGTTAGATTAGGGGTATGTGGGTGGTGGGTTGTAATGTTGGGGGGGGGGTATTGTATGTTTTTTTTTACAGGCAAAAGAGCTGAATTATTTGGGGCATGCCCCGCAAATGGCCCTTTTCAGGGCTGGTAAGGTAAAAGAGCTTTGAACTTTTTTAATTTAGAATAGGGTAGGGCATTTTTTTATTTTGGGGGTCTTTGTTATTTTATTAGGGGGCTTAGAGTAGGTGTAATTAGTTTAAAATTGTTGTAATATTTTTCTAATGTTTGTAAATATTTTTTTATTTTTTGTAACAGTTTTTTTTTATTTTTTGTACTTTAGTTAGTTTATTTAATTGTATTTATTTGTAGGTATTGTATTTAATTAATTTAATGATAGTGTAGTGTTAGGTTTAATTGTAACTTAGGTTAGGATTTATTTTACAGGTAATTTTGTAATTATTTTAACTATTTTAGCTATTAAATAGTACCTGGTTAAAATAAATACAAAGTTGCCTGTAAAAAAAATATTAAACCTAAAATAGCTACAATATAATTATAGTTTATATTGTAGCTATATTAGGATTTATTTTACAGGTAAGTATTTAGCTTTAAATAGGAATAATTTATTTAATAAGAGTTAATTTATTTCGTTAGATTTAAATTATATTTAATTTAGGGGGGTGTTAGTGTTAGGGTTAGACTTAGCTTTAGGGGTTAATTCATTTATTAGAGTAGCGGCGAGATCCGGTCAGCAGATTAGGGGTTAATTATTGTAGGTAGCTGGCGGCGACGTTGTCGGGGGCAGATTAGGGGCTAATAAATATAATATAGGGGTCGGCGGTGTTAGGGGCAGCAGATTAGAGGTACATAACTATAATGTATGTTGTGGCGGTGTACGGAGCGGCAGATTAGGGGTTAAAAAAAATATGCAGGAGTCAGTGATAGCGGGGGCGGCAGATTAGGGGTTAATAAATATTATGTAGGTGTCGGCGGTGTTAGGGGCAGCAGATTAGGGGTACATAGGGATAATGTAGGTTGCGGCGGTGTACGGAGCGGCAGATTAGGGGTTAAAGATTTTTAATAGAGTGGCGGCGATGTGGGGGGGCCTCGGTTTAGGGGTACATAGGTAGTTTATGGGTGTTAGTGTACTTTAGAGCACAGTAGTTAAGAGCTTTATAAACCGGCGTTAGCCCAGAAATCTCTTAACTACTGACTTTTTTTCTGCGGCTGGAGTCTTGTCGTTAGATTTCTAACTCTCACTTCAGCCAAGACTCTAAATACTGTAGTTAGAAAGATCCCATTGAAAAGATAGGATACGCAAATGGCGTAGGGGGATCTGTGGTATGGAAAAGTCGCGGCTGCAAAGTGAGTTTTAGACCCTTTCCTGACTGACTCCAAATACCAGCGGGCGGTAAAAACCAGCGTTAGGACCCTCTAACGCTGGTTTTGACGGCTACCGCCCAACTCTAAATCTAGGCCTAGGAGAATATTACAGAACACCGGACGATTTCTAGAGCACTATATATCAGAAGTTTTGCAATTGTTTTAGCAAAAGTACTAGATGGCAGCACTGCTTCCTGCCATGTAGGACGAAGCTAATTTTAATCTCTGTCTGAATCAAAAAATATTTTCTTTTTGGGTTTCATATCTCTTTAATTTTATATATATAATATATACAACCAAATTTGCATTATTTTTTATCCAAGGAAAATCTCATGAAATGTGTTGAGAGTTTGTTTATCTGTGATCAAGATCCTAGGATCAAAATATGTGAAACGAGCTGATATTTTTTTACTCAAGTTAGAATAAACAAGTCACATGATTTACTACTTTTCAGCATGATAGCACATCTTATTAGAATAAATATAATCGATTAGAGATTTTAGTTCACACACATAACTTATTATTATGATTAACATTTATCCCATTTATTTCACCCACATTAGTTAACCCTGTGTACATATATATTTTCTTTACACATTACACATATATTTATTAGCATATTTATTTTTCATATTATTATTTTTCATTATATTATTATGTGTTGCGCTGGTGTATCCTACTTTGCTGTAGAGAGCGAGTCTGCTGGACGACTCTTAGGATCCCGCCTGCCTGTTGTGCACTATTTAGTGCTTTCTACCATGTGAGTAGGACCGACTCTGCTTGGTTGTTTATTTCCCTTGTTGCTGGTCTACCGCTATGAGGCGCCTTCTATTCTTTTTATTATTATTTTTTATACAAGACAATGCTTCTTTTTTCATATTTTTTTACACATTTTTGTCTTATTTTATTTGCAAGGGCCAACCGAAAACAAATTTAAATAAGATCCTGCACAGATCAAGCAATCAATGTATAGCATTTTACAGGGTCACATGATGTACTCTGTGGACAGTGGAATACACAAATGTAACATGAGACATAAAACCCAAGAATGTTCTTTTATTATTCATATAGAGGATACAATTAAATAAACGTTTCCAATTTATTTTTAACATAGAGCTGAGAAAGAGGCCCTGATGTTCAAAATATTGATAGACCGACGAGAAACTGTCTTTCTGGCCTTGTTGGCCTCGCAGCCCGTCGGTCTGTTGAGATTTTCTAAAAAAAAGGTGTGTGTCTCTCCCATAGAAGTCAATGGGAGCGTGACGTCACCACCCACTTCTCCGCTCATCTGCATTTTGCTACAGCTGTGAAGAGCTCTATTTTAAGTGGGCCTACACGGTGCAGACAGTGCGCTCACTGAAACTAAAAATTGTTCCTGTGTAAGTACACTCCAAATATTGCTGGTGGGATCTAAGTTACACTACAGAGTTTCTTATCATACATATTTTCCACTCATAACTCAGGAGTCATATCTTTGAAACACATATCCATTTATTTAAAGTTCAAGAGTTCCCAACTTTCCCTTAGCTAAGGGTCATAAATGTTGTAGGTGAGTGACAATCTGGTAATATGTCCTATACTTGTTTTTGTGGGTGTATAAATAAGGGGCTTTGGGTATTGTAACGGTTACCTTGAGAAAGGCCTAGGTGAGGGCCAAAACGTTGGGAACTCTGGAACTTCCAATAAATGGATATGTGTTTCAAAGATATGACACCTGAGTTTTGAGTGGAAAATATTTATGATAAGAAATTCTTGACTATAATTTGGAAAGTGTGTTTTCTTGTATCAGGAATTTTATATATACGTATATATATAAATATTGTCTCTGATGAAGCTGAGTTACGTCTGAGAAATGCATCAGGCACTCCCCCTTCACGTCATGACGCTATCACGCATCACTGAGCATCACTGAGCGGCTGTTTCAAGTCCTCTTTGAAAACGTATCTACGGAGGTTCTAAAGTGTTTCTAAATTAGCTGTCAGCTAGTATCACGGCAGACTTCCTTTGATATCCTGGACTGCATGGATTATATCTCCTAAAATCTTCCTTGGGACATCTAAGGGACATCTAAGGGACATCGCCTTGTAGCTATTCGATCAGGGAGGATCTTGCTTATCTTTTACTCTCACATACCTCACATGTTTGAGGGTCACTCTCGTGAGTAGTTCATGAATAGGGGATTGGGCTCACGTTTGTGTGTGTCTTTTATGGTCAATTATAAATAAATATACTGCACTTAGAGTCTTTTGTGTGCTCTCCGCATTTCGTTATATATACAGTATATATATATATATATATATAGAGAGAGAGAGAGAAATAAAATATATATATAAATCATATTTTAGATATAGTTTAATTCATCAGTTGTAATGAAGATGTGCTATAACTTTCTTTTTAATATAAATATGAAATTCAAATTCCTCGTGCTCCACAGCCCACTTCAAATGTCATTTTTTCTTGAGCTAAAGGTTATTGTTCTTCAATCAGCGCTCTAGCTAAAACAAAAGTGTCAAATGGGGAGAGCGCTGATTGGACAACAATTCAAACTGTTAGCTCACAGACAATTGACTTTTGAAGTAGACCGCGGAGCATGGGGAATTTGAAATGTTATAGTGCAACTGCAGTACAACTGATGAATTAAAGTCAAAACCAGAATTTTTGTTGTTTTAAAAGATAGATAATTACCCATTCCCCAGTTTTGCATAACTAACACAGTTATAATAATAAACGTTTTACCTCTGTAATTACCTTGTATTTAAGCCTCTGCGACCTGTCCCCTTATTTCAGTTCTTTTGACAGACTTGCATTTTAGCCAATCAATTCTTTTGACAGACTTGCATTTTAGCCAATCAGTGCTCATTTCTCAGTATATTCACGTGCATGAGCTCAATGTTATCTACCTGAAACAAATGAACCAACGCCCTCTAGTGGGGAAAAACTGTCAAAATGCATTTAGATTTGAGGCGGCCTTTAAGGTCTAAGAAATTAGCATATGAACCTCCTAGGTTTAGCTTTCAACTAAGAATACTAAGAGAACAAAGCAAAATTGGTGATAAAAGTAAATTCGAACGTTGTTTAAAATGACATGCCCTATTTGAATCATGAAAGTTTTTTTGGGACTTGACTGTGCCTTTAAACTCCATCTAAAATAGCACTAACATTCTGGATCTGTTTTTATAGAGAGGAGAAATTACCATCACTTTAAATGTCATCTAAATTTGTGGTCATGTGAAAAATGGTAACTTTGTACATATGTTGAATATATATTCCTGTTTAGTGACTAAAACATTTTCTGCATGGGCAGCATTATTTATTGTCTCTATCCAGATGAACTCCTTGCCAAGCCACTGGACTGTGATTTTGTGAGTCAGCTGTGAATTATTCCACATGATGAGAGTCAGATTTAATAACCTCACCCACTGGCACATGTGACTCTGTGCTCTTGCAGTGTATCGTATGTACAGTAAGGGAAGAGTCACATTTTAAGTAAAGCAACCCACGTGACAATATTCCTTTCTATACACATGTTGCATTACGCCCACACAAAAATAAATCAAGAGCTAAAGACATCAACCTGTTTTTTTTTTTCATGAGTTCCCCATTTTTGTAAAACATTTAGTAGAAATTGCAGTTAATGTTTATTAGAAGTTTAAATGCAATTGTAAAATAATATAGTCAAAAAATGTTGAAGAATAGACTAGCAATTAGATAATACTATGGTTGTAACAATTATTATTTTTATTACCACTATAATTAGTATAACTGTTAGCAGCAGTAGTTTTAGTATTATATATTTGCAACTACAGTTACAATTTCCTTTCTTTTTTCCAATCAAAGCCAATTAAGATTTTATTATTATTATTATTATTATTATTATTATTATTATTAACAATAATAATGTATTTATTTATTTACTTTTTCTGACTAATTTCAGTCAGAACAATATAGCTTTTTAGCTGTCTTTTTTGGAACCTTTTTGCACTACTTGTGAAGAGTTCACAGAATGTTAACCCTTTAATCCCAAAACCTACTCTACTGATTTGTTTAATGTCTACTCTAGAGGATTTCTAGTGATTATAGGTCTACAAGGTATTTGCCAAATTTCTTTCAGTATTGCTTTTTCATCCCTGAAAAGCATAAATTATAAGTGATTCTCCAATCAATGTACCTAAGGCTGAGGGTTTGAATTGTGACACATATCTACTTGTAGAACTTTGTGCCTTAATCTCTATAGTCTATTCTATTCTTACAAGAGATTTGGTTTCTAGCTGCATTTGCTGCCACCTAGCCACTCTTAAAGAGACAGTAAAGTCAAAATTAACCCCTTAGTGACCAGACCATTTTTCAATTTTCATACCTTTAAGGACCAGGACTATTTTTACATTTCTGCAGTGTTTGTGTTTAGCTGTAATTTTTCTCTTACTCATTTACTGTACCCACACATATTATATACTGTATTTCTCGCCATTAAATGGACTTTCTAAAGATTTTTATCATATCCTATAATTTATTATAAAAAACATAAACTATGATGATTTTTTTAAAAAAAAAACACACTTTTTTTTTTTTTGACCCCCAAAATCTGTTACACATCTACAACCACCAAAAAACACTCATGCTAAATAGTTTCTAAATTTTGTCTTGAGTTTAGAAATACCCAATGCTTACATGTTGTTTCCTTATTTTGCAAGTTATAGGGCAATAAGTACAAATAGCACTTTGCTATTTCCAAACCATTTTTCTTCAAAACTAGCGACATTTTAACACTGATATCTGTCTGGAATACCTGAATAACCCTTCCCATGTATATATTTTTTTAGTAAACAACCCAAAGTATTGATCTAGGCCCATTTTGGTATATTTCATGCTACCATTTCACTGCCAAATGCGATCAAATAAAAAAAATTGTTAACTTTTTCACAAACTTTAGGTTTCTCACTGAAAGTATTTACAATCAATTTGTGCAATCATGGCACAAATGGTTGTAAATGTTTCTCCGGCATCCCCTTTTTTCAGAAATAGCAGACATATATGGCTTTGGCATTATTTTTTGGTAATTAGAAGGCCGCTAAATGCCGCTGCGCACTACACTTGTATTATGCCCAGCAGTTAAGGGGTTAATTAGGTAGCTTGTAGGGTTAATTTTAGCTTTAGTGTAGAGATCAGCCTCCCACCTGAAACATCCCACTCCCTGATCCCTACCTGACCCATCTCAAACAGCTCTCTTCCCTCCCCACCTCACAATTGTCACCGCCATCTTAAGTACTGGCAGAAGGTCTGCAAGTACTAAAATAAAAACAGAATTTATGCTTACCTGATAAATTACTTTCTCCAACGGTGTGTCCGGTCCACGGCGTCATCCATAACTTGTGGGAATATTCTCTTCCCCAACAGGAAATGTCAAAGAGCACAGCAAAAGCTGTCCATATAGCCCCTCCTCAGGCTCCGCCCCCCAGTCATTCGACCGACGGTTAGGAGAAAAAAGGAGAAACTATAGGGTGCCATGGTGACTGTAGTGTATAGAGAAATTTTTCAAACCTGATTAAAAAACCAGGGCGGGCCGTGGACCGGACACACCGTTGGAGAAAGTAATTCATCAGGTAAGCATAAATTCTGTTTTCTCCAACATTGGTGTGTCCGGTCCACAGCGTCATCCATAACTTGTGGGAACCAATACCAAAGCTTTAGGACACGGATGAAGGGAGGGAGCAAATCAGGTTACCTAAACAGAAGGCACCACGGCTTGCAAAACCTTTCTCCCAAAAATAGCCTCCGAAGAAGCATAAGTATCAAATTTGTAGAATTTGGCAAAAGTGTGCAGAGAAGACCAAGTCGCTGCCTTACATATCTGATCAACAGAAGCCTCGTTCTTGAAGGCCCATGTGGAAGCCACAGCCCTAGTAGAGTGAGCTGTGATTCGTTCAGGAGGCTGCCGTCCGGCAGTCTCATAAGCCAATCGGATGATGCTTTTCAGCCAGAAAGAAAGAGAGGTAGCAGTAGCTTTTTGTCCTCTCCTCTTACCAGAATAAATGACAAACAAAGAAGAAGTTTGTCTGAAATCCTTTGTTGCTTCTAAATAGAACTTAAAAGCACGGACTACATCTAAATTGTGTAACAAACGTTCCTTCTTTGAAACTGGATTCGGACACAAAGAAGGAACAACTATTTCCTGGTTAATATTCTTGTTGGAAACAACTTTTGGAAGAAAACCAGGCTTGGTACACAAAACAACCTTATCTGAATGGAACACCAGATAGGGTGGATCACACTGCAAAGCAGATAATTCAGAAACTCTTCTAGCAGAAGAAATAGCAACCAAAAACAGAACTTTCCAAGATAGTAACTTGATATCTATGGAATGTAAGGGTTCAAACGGAACCCCTTGAATAACTGAAAGAACTAAATTGAGACTCCAAGGAGGAGTCAAGGGTCTGTAAACAGGCTTGATTCTGACCAAAGCCTGTACAAAAGCTTGTACATCTGGCACAGCTGCCAGTCGTTTGTGTAACAAGACAGATAAGGCAGAAATCTGTCCCTTTAAAGTACTCGCTGACAATCCCTTATCCAAACCTTCTTGGAGAAAGGAGAGGATCTTAGGAATTTTAATCTTACTCCAGGAGAATCCCTTGGATTCACACCAACAGATATATCTTTTCCATATTTTATGGTAAATCTTTCTAGTCACAGGTTTTCTGGCTTGGACCAGAGTATCTATCACTGAAAACCCACGCTTGGATAAAATCAAACGTTCAATTTCCATGCAGTCAGCTGCAGAGAAACTAGATTTGGATGTTCGAATGGACCTTGTACTAGAAGATCCTGTCTCAAAGGTAGCTTCTATGGTGGAGCCGATGACATATTCACCAGGTCTGCATACCAAGTCCTGCGCGGCCACGCAGGAGCTATCAGAATCACTGAGGCCTTCTCCTGTTTGATCCTGGCTACAAGCCTGGGAAGGAGAGGGAACGGTGGAAACGCATAAGCTAGGTTGAACGACCAAGGCGCCACTAATGCATCCACTAGAGTCACCTTGGGATCCCTGGATCTGGACCTGTAGCAAGGGACCTTGAAGTTCTGACGGGACGCCATCAGATCCATGTCTGGAATGCCCCATAATTGAGTCAACTGGGCAAACACCTCCGGGTGGAGTTCCCACTCCCCCGGATGGAAAGTCTGACGACTCAGATAATCCGCCTCCCAGTTGTCTACTCCTGGGATGTGGATTGCAGATAGGTGGCAGGAGTGATCCTCCGCCCATTTGATGATTTTGGATACCTCTCTCATCGCCAAGGAACTCCTTGTTCCCCCCTGATGGTTGATGTAAGCTACAGTCGTCATGTTGTCTGACTGGAATCTTATGAATCTGGCCTTCGCTAGTTGAGGCCAAGCCCGGAGAGCATTGAATATCGCTCTCAGTTCCAGGATGTTGATCGGAAGAAGAGACTCTTCCCGAGACCATAAACCCTGAGCTTTCAGGGAATCCCAGACCGCGCCCCAGCCCAATAGACTGGCGTCGGTCGTGACAATGACCCGCTTTGGTCTGCGGAAACTCATTCCCTGAGACAGGTGATCTTGGGACAACCACCAACGGAGTGAGTCTCTGGTCATCTGGTCTACTTGAATCTTTGGAGACAAGTCTGTATAGTCCCCATTCCACTGCTTGAGCATGCACAGTTGTAATGGTCTTAGATGAATTCGAGCAAAAGGAACTATGTCCATTGCTGCAACCATCAACCCTACTACTTCCATGCACTGAGCTATGGAAGGCTGCAGAATAGAGAGAAGAACTTGACAAGCGTTTAGAAGCTTTGACTTTCTGACCTCTGTCAAGAAGATCTTCATTTCTAAAGAATCTATTATTGTTCCCAAAAAGGGAACTCTTGTTGACGGAGACAGAGAACTCTTTTCTACGTTCACCTTCCACCCGTGAGATCTGAGAAAGGCTAGAACAATGTCTGTATGAGCCTTTGCCTTGGAAAGAGACGATGCTTGAATTAGAATGTCGTCCAGATAAGCTGCCACTGCAATGCCCCTTGGTCTTAGAACCGCTAGAAGGGACCCGAGCACCTTTGTGAAAATTCTGGGAGCAGTGGCTAGTCCGAATGGGAGAGCCACAAACTGATAATGTTTGTCCAGAAAGGCGAACCTTAGGAACTGATGATGATCTTTGTGGATAGGAATTTGTAGATATGCATCCTTTAAATCCACGGTAGTCATAAATTGACCCTCCTGGATTGTAGGTAAAATTGTTCGAATGGTTTCCATTTTGAACGATGGAACTCTGAGAAATTTGTTTAGAATTTTTAAATCCAGAATTGGTCTGAAAGTTCCCTCTTTTTTGGGAACTACAAACAGATTTGAGTAAAACCCCTGACCTTGTTCCACAGTTGGAACTGGGTGTATCACTCCCATCTTTAACAGGTCTTCTACACAATGTAAGAATGCCTGTCTCTTTATTTGGTTTGAAGATAAGTGAGACATGTGGAACCTTCCCCTTGGGGGTAGTTCTTTGAATTCTAGAAGATAACACTGAGAGACTATTTCTAGTGCCCAGGGATCCTGAACATCTCTTTCCCAAGCCTGAGCAAAGAGAAAGAGTCTGCCCCCTACTAGATCCGGTCCCGGATCGGGGGCTACCCCTTCATGCTGTTTTGGTAGCAGCAGCAGGCTTCTTGGCCTGTTTACCCTTGTTCCAGCCTTGCATTGGTTTCCAAGCTGGTTTAGTCTGGGAAGTGTTACCCTCTTGTCTAGAGGCTGCAGAGTTGGAAGCCGGTCCGTTCCTGAAATTGCGAAAGGAATGAAAATTGGACTTATTCTTAGCCTTGAAAGGCCTATCTTGTGGGAGGGCATGGCCCTTACCCCCAGTGATGTCTGAAATAATTTCTTTCAATTCTGGCACAAAAAGGGTCTTACCTTTGAAAGGGATATTAAGCAATTTTGTCTTGGAAGATACATCCGCCGACCAAGACTTTAGCCAGCGCGCTCTGCGCGCGACAATTGCAAACCCTGAATTTTTTGCCGCTAATCTCGCTAACTGCAAAGCGGCGTCTAAAATAAAGGAATTAGCTAACTTAAGTGCGTGAATTCTGTCCATGACTTCCTCATACGGAGTCTCCCTACTGAGCGACTTTTCCAGTTCCTCGAACCAGAACCACGCCACTGTAGTGACAGGAATAATGCACGAAATAGGTTGAAGGAGGTAACCTTGCTGTACAAAAATCTTTTTAAGCAAACCCTCCAATTTTTTATCCATAGGATCTTTGAAAGCACAATTGTCCTCAATGGGAATGGTCATGCGTTTGGCTAGTGTAGAAACCGCCCCCTCGACCTTAGGGACTGTTTGCCATGTGTCCTTCCTGGGGTCGACCATGGGGAACAATTTCTTAAATATAGGAGGAGGGACAAAAGGTATGCCTGGCTTCTCCCACTCCTTATTCACTATGTCCGCCACCCTTTTAGGTATCGGAAAGGCATCAGGGTGCACCGGGACCTCTAGGAACTTGTCCATCTTGCACAATTTTTCTGGGATGACCAGATTGTCACAATCATCCAGAGTAGATAGCACCTCCTTAAGTAATGCGCGGAGATGCTCTAATTTAAATTTAAATGTCACAACATCAGGTTCTGCCTGCTGAGAAATTCTTCCTGTATCAGAAATTTCTCCATCTGACAAACCCTCCCTCACTGCCACTTCAGACTGGTGTGAGGGTATGACAGAAAAATTATCATCAGCGCCCTCCTGCTCTACAGTGTTTAAAACTGAGCAATCGCGCTTTCTCTGAAATGCTGGCATTTTGGATAAAATATTAGCTATGGAGTTATCCATTACTGCCGTCAATTGTTGCATAGTAACAAGCATTGGCATGCTAGAAGTACTAGGGGTCGCCTGCGCGGGCATAACTGGTATAGACACAGAAGGAGAGAATGTAGAACTATCCCTACTTCCTTCATCTGAGGAATCATCCTGGGCAACTTTACTATTTGTGACAGTACTGTCCTTACTGTGTTTGGACGCCATGGCACAATTATCACATATATTTGAAGGGGGAACCACATTGGCTTCCATACATACAGAACATGATCTATTTGAAGGTACAGACATGTTAAACAGGCTTAAACTGGTTAATAAAGCACAAAAAACGTTTTAAAACAAAACCGTTACTGTCTCTTTAAATGTTAAACAGGGCACACTTTATTACTGAATATGTGAAAAACTATGAAGGAATTATCCAATCTTTACCAAATTTTCACCACAGTGTCTTAATGCATTCAAAGTATTGCACCCCAATGTTCAAGCTATTAACCCTTAAAATGTGGAAACCGTAGCCGTTTGCAATTTTAACCCCACTACAGTCCCAGCCACAGCCTTTGTTGCGACTTCACCTATCCCAGGGGGGTATACGATACCAATTCAAGCCTTCTAGGAACGTTTTCAGTGGATACCAGACCCTCACATGTGCAGCTGCATGCACTGCACTCAAAAGAAACTGCGCAATAATGGCGCGAAAATGAGGCTCTGCCTACTACAGGGAAAGGCCCTTCCTGACTGGGAAGGTGTCTTAACTAGTGCCTGGCGATAAAAACATTCCCCAAACAATAAAAGTGTGAAAACTACTTCAAACTTTAAAAAACAACTTAAATAAACAATCGATTTAGCCATTAAGAGTGTCCACCAGTTAATAGCCCATAATAAGCCCTTTATTCTTTCTGAGTCTAAGAAAATGGCTTACCAATCCCCATGAGGGAAAATGACAGCCTTCCAGCATTACACAGTCTTGTTAGAAAAATGGCTAGTCATACCTTGAGCAGAAAAGTCTGCAAACTGTTCCCCCCAACTGAAGTTCTCTCCTCAACAGTCCTGCGTGGGAACAGCAATTGATTTTAGTTACTGCTGCTAAAATCATACTCCTCTTTTAAAAAAAGAACTCTTCATCTCTTTCTGTTTCAGAGTAAATAGCACATACCAGTACTATTTTAAAATAACAAACTCTTGATAGAAGAATAAAAAACTACAACTAAACACCACATGTCCCTTTAATGATTCAAAAAGAGCAGTGTTTCTCTAACAGGCCAGATGTTCATTATAAACATTCATTCATTCTTAACTAGAGCACAGCTGAAATAATCATCTGATGGGTGAGAGCAGGTTAGTAACCATGGTTACTGATCAGCTGATTATTTAACATGTGCTCTAGTTAAGATATCATTTTAAACAACTGTCACTATAAAATTTGCTTTGTTCTCTTGATATCCTTTGCTGAAGAGTAAAGCTAGGGTTTTTGCTATAAACATTGTTGCAAACCCAGTTTGTTGGACCTTATCCATCAGGACTTCAGTACCTAGATATATCAAGTCAGGTGACAGCAGATGTGAGGAAAGTGAACTGGAAAGCAATAGGCAGGTAAGCTAGGGCCAATTGATGGTGTTTTGGTGGGCAAACAGGCAGTGCTTATTAACAGTGCAGGTATAGGTGGTATAGATAGGGCTTGCAGTAAAGATGGTGATGGAGGCCCTGCTGGGAGTTGCAGAAATCTAATGTAGAAATATGGGGTGGAGAGAATGTAATACCTGTTAGTGAACTAGGGTGCTATAGTACTTTATTACTATTACACTATATATAGCATTACTATAAACTAAGCACATCTAGTTAGCATAAAAGTAAACAACTCTAATAAAGTTGCAAGCAAAAGAAACAAGTATACCCAATCCTAATTTCTAAATCAAGAGGTTATTACTAAGGTGAAAACAAATTAATACAAAATTATTCTTATATCCCAGTCATACAAGTTATTGCTTTATTAATAATTTAGCATAAATAATAACAGACATATAATCTGCTCTCATACAAATATTAAAAACACTTAAACCATAGCTAAGTTAATTATAGCGTGCATGAATTAAATTCTAATCCACTGTGGTTCACACTATAGTCAAAAAAATAAAGGTTACTATTTGCAAGTACAAAGTAATAAACTAAACTCCTTCAGTCCGGGAGCTATAATGAACTATTTGCATTATTTATAGCAATAAGTCAATAAATAATCTATAAAGATGTAACCTTGAAGCACTATTAGAATTATTTATTATAATATAAGCACCAGCATTAAAGATAACACTACGGTAAGCACATTTAAAGGGAGACAAGCTTCCAAAACAGAAGTTCCCTGACACGCGTTTCACAGTCACACTCACTCTCTGGTGGTCGGCTGCCGGCGATTTAGCGCATCTCTGTGGCATATTATTTAAACATTGATTATAATTTTAGCAACATACAGTAGCTTCATTCTAATGGGGAGGTTTACTATTTAGTATAGTTTATTATAGTCAGGTATTTTTCTGACAGTAGACAGTATGTGGGAGTCAACTGGGGAATTACAGGGGATTGTAGCTTAGACATTACGTAAGTGTAGGCAGTGTTAGGGACTTAGATGAGCGTTCCAGGACTGTGTAGGTTAGACGTGATGTAGGTGTAGGCGGTCAGGGGGAGTTAGCTGGGCGGTGCAGGGGGAGTGTAGGTTAGCTCTGACGTAAGTGTAGGTGGCAGGTAGCGAAGTGGAGCAGGGGAGTGTAGATTAAGCGTGGCGTAAATATATGGTCGTTCAGGGGGAGTTATCAAGCGTGCTAGTGGGAGTAGCCTGCACTTTGATTCCATGAAAACAAAGTAACATTTTGTGTTTCATGTCCCTTTAAACTGAATTTGTTTCACTATGGTTTAAAGAGCCATTATAGTGGTAAAAATTAAATGCTGTCATTTGTTAGAGCATGTAATGTTATCACTATTGACCCTGCATATCTATGGGCTCTATTTGTGAAGCAGCAGAAAACTGCTTTAGAGCCCTTGCAGGGCAGGCTCTCTCATGCAAGCCTGCTTGCCACAAATTAAAGGGACATAATACTCATATGCTAAATCACTTGAAAGTGATGCAGCATAACTATAAAGATGACAGGAAAATATCACCTGAACATCTCTTTGTAAAAAAGGAAGATATTTTACCTTGCAATTTCTTCAGCTCACCAGAGTAAGTACTCTGCGAACAGTTATATTTCAGCTGCTTTCCATCTGCAACTGCAAGTTGAAAAACACAAAAACAAATAAGATTTCACAGTAAATTTCCTTAAACTGAATTGGAAAATAACACGACTTTGCCTGCACAAGCAAGATGCACACTCATTTGAAAGCCCTGGGACTAGCATCCTGATTGGCTGCTTAAAGTCTCTTTAGAGTGGGATGTTAAAATATCTTTCTTTTTTACATAGAGGTGTCCAGGTGATATTTTCTAGTCAGCTTTTTACAGGTATGCTCCATCACTATCAAGTGCTTCAACATTTGGGTATAATGCCCCTTTAAGAAGCGGTGGTCATCTGACCACTGCTTCTTAAACGGACAGTAAACACTTTGTAACTACAAGACATTTCTGTTGTGCTGCTATAGAATAACAAATCAGTCAAAATATTAATGTTTGTAAAACAAATTAACATTTTTACTGCAATTATTTTTCAATAGCCAAACTCCATTGACCATTTGCAATATTTGGAGGATCCAATCTGCTTTGCAGTTAGGGTTGCCACCTTTTGTCCAGAAAATTCCTGGACACTTTTTAAGTGAGCGTGGAGAGGGTGTGGCTTGGGGGCATGGCTTGTGGCATGGCTTCTCGCGGCCTCAAATTCATTATGAAATCAATTTTATATATAATATAATATATAAAATAATCTAGATATATAATATATATAATATATAAGACTTGATACATCCAAAGGAGGAAGAAACAGGAACTCCGGACTCGTGGAACTTGTGCAAAAAAAGGTTTTTATTCAGCAATGTTGCTCATAGTAAGGTGTGTAACCTAGAATACACCTGACGCGTTCGCGCATGCGCACATGCGCTTCATCAGAGGTAACGATCTCAGAGCAAAGCCAAAGCCTATAAGCGAACCATCAGCCAATCAGGTAGTAAGAAAACAGATACTAATCATGAGCTGTTAATTTAAATGACTGATCCACCTGAGTGTACCATTGGTAAGCATAGAGGCTTAATATCTCCATCAGCCAATCAGGTAGTAAGAAAACAGATACTAATCATGAGCTGTTAATTTAAATGACTGATCCACCTGAGTGTACCATTGGTAAGCATAGAGGCTTAATATCTCTCACAAATACAATTATGATTATGTATTAACATTAATACATTCAAATATGTGTACACATAAACTTATAAATGAAAAAATATATAACAAATAAAAAAATATTAAAACTAAATAAAGATAAACACAATAGCAAAAATGTATGCACACATATCTATATAAACGCAAAAAACAATGCAATATAGAGAAAATAAATCTAGATATATAATATATATATTTATATAGATATATAATTATATAATATATATATATAATATATATATATATTTTATATATATATATATATATATATATATATATATATATATATATATATATATATATATATATATATATATATATTATATATATTGTAGCCGGTGGCCTAACACTCCTTTCGCATCAATGTTGCCAATGCCTGGGTGCTATCCTCAAGTAGAAAGTATAGAGCAATGGTGGGGATGGAGGGCACTCACAGGACTTGATTCAATAAGTAACATTTATTTTGCTGATTACATTAATACAGTGTCGACGTTTCGGCCTATCCTGAGGCCTTCTTCAAGACAAATTCATAGTCTAAAAACATAAACAAAAAACATACAATAAAACACATTACCAACAAAGCATAATGTCCATCTATACACCAGTGTGTGGCCCTCCACCAAAGAGAGAAAATCATCTCCCTAAAATAAAAACTTCTAATGAAATATGGAAGCCAGGTCACCCAACAAGTGGGGAAAAAAGGAATAAGATAAAGTAAACGCACCATGGGGGAAAGAAAAAAGAGAAAAGAAAGGAAAGAAAAAATAAAGAAATATAGATGAAAAATAAGAGGAACTGAGCCATTACTGAAACCACCGTTATCAATATAAAGCAACACTCTCAGACATCAGCAGTGTACCACCATAGATCTAGTGGCAGGCCAGCATCACTTATGACCATATTCAAAAAATAACAATAATAACAATATGTGACCTCGCTAACCCTATGCCAGAATGGGGCATAACTGTCACCAACCTGAGTTTCATACCCAGTAATATGAGTGGGTAGACATACACAGACCGTGGTGTGTAAACTAGCGGTAAAACAATAACAGCACTTACTCCCCTGAACCACTCACTGCGTAGGGTTATAATGGCCATACAGCAACACTCCGATCAAGGGAATATACAACCATCTATCAACAATAAAGGAGTTTAGAAACCCGAATGATATGCGCTATACCCTCAGCCCCTTGTCGTGGAGGTAGTGGTAATTAACATAAAATTGAACTGCAGCACAGTGGACGCTATCTCTAGCACTCCCATACTGTTACCATTTTCAGATACATTCAACACACTTAACACTAATCACATCAGAGCCGAAGTCGCACAGACCGATACCGCTCTTGTGACTATTAGCTTCAGGGCCATAATGCAAGCACTCGGTACATTAATATAAAGCCAGATTGCAGAAAGCTGCCAAGTAGCAGCAGAACGCCAAAAATAAAACACATTGAGCTCGTAAATTACACATGGAAGCATCCATACGGAGTATACCAATCAGAGAGTAGAGACCTTAACATACCCCCAGACAACTGGTAGGCCGTGTAAGATAGAGATAAAATGAATAGCCATTGTCACCCTCATAAACATATATTATAACCAATGCTGTACAACTATATAAAAAGCACTCAAACGTATCTAGCATTTCAAACCTGCTGGGAGTAGTGCATGAATATTCAAGCGCGTGAGCCAAACAGATACGCCGAAACGTCGACACTGTATTAATGTAATCAGCAAAATAAATGTTACTTATTGAATCAAGTCCTGTGAGTGCCCTCCATCCCCACCATTGCTTTCTACTTTCTACTTGAGGATAGCACCCAGGCATTGGAAACATTGACGCGGAAGGAGTGCTAGGCCACCGGCTACAATACATATATCTTTAAAGAATTGTTCCTATGCACCCCCCTTACTAGGAGTACCAAGTACACCATATGGGCATTGTGTCCCACCCAGCTCCCACAAACTATTGTTTTTAAATCACTGTCTGAATAAGGACATTGGTCTGGCCAGGGACTATTTCACTGTTTCACTGTATTCTTTCTTTTCCCTAATTTTCTGATACCAACTGAGTATAACCCGTGATGGAAGACCTGGTGTACAATGCCCAACCCTCTAGCCAGCAGGGTGCCGACAGGGAAGAGGAGGATACATTTGCATTTACTGATGATGATGCGGTTAGGATACTACAATTATGTGAACCTGATGGTATTGATGAGGTACCCATCAACGTATATTATAAGTTGCTAAATCTTAAAAGAAAAGAAGTAGATTACCGACTTCATGTCAGTTATCTCACTGACTATAACAAAAGGAAGATGATCCCGCGGGGGTTTAGGGTCAAGAACTCTCCCACCATTGGCAGGAGCAACACTGAATTTTGTCGGAAATGGTGCCAGATAGCCAACAAGTGTTCTTTCGATTGGATACTGCTCGTTATAGAAGAGGTTGCAAGACTCAAGATACTAGTCGCTGAGGAATTAGACACCACACAAAAGGACAAAGAGTATGTACTGAAGAATGATGAGAATGAGGATTGGTTGGGCAAGCTGGCATCACAAGTGGACAAATACAGAAAAGATCTGATCAACTTTAAAAACAAGAAAATTGCTACAGTCGAGACCGACTATCGCGAAAGAAGAGTCTATTAATGGCTGTCAGGTAGAAATGCCCCCTTCAGACAAAGACGAAATGAACGCAGACCCAGGGCACTGGCCAATACTGTCGATACGAGCGGGGGTGACTCTAGTGAAGTTGAATCTTCCATTAGCAACCCTAATTCTGTGAAACAACAGACCCAGGTACAGACAAGATCTCAAAGGAAACCCCCATTACCGGCAAAAAACGGCTACCCGTCCGCACAAGAAGCAGGCCGTATGTCAGATGAAGTGGGTGGTGGAAGAAGACAGCGAAGAAACTAATGGAGACGGAAAGCGTGGTAATCAACATAAGCAAAAGACCTATTGATGATGATGAAGTAAAGCTACTCAGCAAGGGTTTAAGCTATGTTCCCACACCACGAGTGGATGTCTTTGATAACTTAGTTGATATACACCTCTTACAAAGAACACTGAAAGTAAAAAAACATTTTAAGAACTCACCACCACTGAATGATGAAAGAAGGTTTGTGGTTAAGTCTGGGTTTGAACCTAGGAACACGCACCCAACTATCAAGACGTTTACCAATGTATGTTCCTGGGAATCAACAATGAGCTCAGTGATATGGGAACATGCAGAATTAATCTAGAGAAACCAGAGTGGGCAGCCTTACAAAGACTAAAGACAGATGACTCTATAGTCATCAGACCGGCGGACAAGGGGGGTGCTATTGTGGTGCTCGACTACCAATATTACAGACAAGAACTACTTGAGCAATTGAGTGATACTGCCACTTATAAAAGGTTACCAGCTAATCCTACCATAACTTACAAGAGAAAATTAGATGATATCTTATCTTTTGCCTTGAATAACGGCCACATTGAGCAGACACTATGTGACTTTTTGAACCCTGAATTCCCCAGGCACCCAGTTATCTATACCATCCCAAAGATCCATAAGGTTGCATCTAGACCACCTGGGCGACCAATAGTGTCTGCTGTGAGATCATTGTTTCAGAATCTTGCGAAGTATATTGACTTTCATTTACAGGATATCGTAAAGAGTACAAGGGCTTTCCTTCAGGACTCAATACAACTAATCAATCTGCTCCAAGACAGAACCTTCCCTGTAGACTGCTATCTTGTCACGCTTGACGTCAACAGCCTCTACACCATCATCCCACATGATTTGGGTGATGATTCTAAGGCAATCTTGACCGCTTGCTTTGTCATCTAGAATAAAACTATTTGGTGATGTTTACTGAATGAATCTGTTTGGCTCATGCGCTTGTATATTCATGCACTACTCCCAGCAGGTTTGAAATGCTAGATACGTTTGAGTGCTTTTTATATAGTTGTACGGCATTGGTTATAATATATGTTTATGAGGGTGACAATGGCTATTCATTTTATCTCTATCTTACACGGCCTACCAGTTGTCTGGGGGTATGTTAAGGTCTCTACTCTCTGATTGGTATACTCCGTATGGATGCTTCCCTGTGTAAGTTACGAGCTCAATGTGTTTTATTTTTGGCGTTCTGCTGCTACTTGGCAGCTTGCTGCAATCTGGCTTTATATTAGTGTACCGAGTGCTTGCATTATGGCCCTGAAGCTAATAGTCACAAGAGCGGTATCGGTCTGTGCGACATCGGCTCTGATGTGATTAGTGTTAAGTGTGTTGAATGTATCTGAAAACGGTAACAGTATGGGAGTGCTAGAGATAGCGTCCACTGTGCTGCAGTTAAATTTTATGTTAATTACCACTACCTCCACGACAAGGGGCTGAGGGTATAGCGCATATCATTCGGGTTTCTAAACTCCTTAATTGTTGATAGATGGTTGTATATTCCCTTGATCGGAGTGTTGCTGTATGGCCATTATAACCCTACGCAGTGAGTGGTTCAGGGGAGTAAGTGCTGTTATTGTTTTACTGCTAGTTTACACACCACGGTCTGTGTATGTCTACCCACTCATATTACTGGGTATGAAACTCAGGTTGGTGACAGTGATGCCCCATACTGGCATAGGGTTAGCGAGGTCACATATTGTTATTATTGTTATTTTTTGAATATGGTCATAAGTGATGCTGGCCTGCCACTAGATCTATGGTGGTACACTGCTGATGTCTGAGAGTGTTGCTTTATATTGATAATGGTGGTTTCAGTAATGGCTCAGTTCCTTTTATTTTTCATCTATATTTCTTTCTTTTTTCTTTCCTTTCTTTCCCCCATGGTGCTTTTACTTTATCTTATTCTTTTTTTCCCCACTTGTTGGGTGACCTGGCTTCCATATTTCATTAGAAGTTTTTATTTTAGGGAGATGATTTTCTCTCTTTGGTGGAGGGCCACACACTGGTGTATAGATGGACATTATGCTTTGTTGGTAATGTGTTTTATTGTATGTTTTTTGTTTATGTTTTTAGACTATGAATTTGTCTTGAAAAAGGCCTCAGGATAGGCAGAAACGTCGACACTGTATTAATGTAATCAGTAAAATAAATGTTACTTATTGAATCAAGTCCTGTGAGTGCCCTCCATCCCCACCATTGCTATATATATTATATTATATTTACACATAATTAAGCCCCCCCGCAAAAAAAAAATATGACCATACCAATTTGAAAAAAACAGCAGACACAGCCAAGTATTACTCACAGTTTCTCTGTGGCTGCACTGCTCTCCACTTGTTTGCTTAAGGCCAGCCAGGGCAAGGGCTCCAGGAAAGCTGCTGCTGCTGCAGAGGACCTACAGTTGATGGAGGTGGTGGAACCATGAAGGTAACAACTGGCCATGTTTCGGCAGGCAGACAGCCCGCCGCAGGGCCACCGCACCAACACCTACCTCTCTCTGCCGCTCTCAGCTGCAGCCGGATGTGACAAATCCCCTCCTCGACTCTCTGCCCCCTCCCACTGTCCCACACCAATCTACGTCTCTCCTGCAGTCAGACTCCACCTACCCGTATTTGTAACCCCGTGCTAAGCGCTCCTCTGGCCAGCTACTGTTTTGTAAAGTCACTCTGCTCACTGCTGCTTGTTGCGCCAGGGGAGCGCTTAGCCGGGGGCATTTGAGGCTAGTTCCAGGACATGGGACACAGAGCCTCAGACCGGGACTGTCCCGGTGAAACCGGGGCGGGTGGCAACCCTATTTGCAGTAGATATCAGTTAAAGCCAATTAGGCAAAGATATAACAGATTTAACCTTGAAAAGGCAGGACGTTCTGAGAATTAGAAATTGCTCAATTTTCAGATCTAAATTACATGAAAATGGGGAAAAATAAATAATGAAAGTATATTGCAAAAGTTGTTTCATTACACGTAACTAAACATTTTATTTACAAATCATAAGGTTTGTACTGTCCCTTCAACCCTACTCTGCCTCAGAGGTGGAGGGGTTCAAACAGGCCAAGTTCACTTGTTCTGGGTGATTGACAGGCCCTGCTCTTGTGTGATTGATCACTTGAAAACAGGGGCATCGCTGCACAAGGAGATACTTGTGCTTTGTTAAATGCTGGCAGCGGATTTACAGAAATCCATGGCCACTTGCTGTGATCATGGGCTGATGGGTTACCAAGTAAGGAAGTTTGTCCGTCTATGATTTGACAAATAGGGCTGTATGTGTTTATCCTCTACAACCAATGGAATGCAAGGCATCTCCTGCTCTCTAAGCAGAAACACTGTCTAAAATAAATGTGCTTCTCATGCATGTGTCTGGTAAAGGCTATCATTAAAAACAATAATATCTTTCTTTAGAAGCAATTTTGCAAAAATGCTTCTATTTAAAAATGAAATGGTCTGATGTCCCTTTAAGTTCCAGTAAATTATTTAATAAATTTCCAATATTTAAAATCTGCCTACAACATTGCATCTGCTGTACAATGTTAAAGAAATACCCTATTGTAAAACAAGCATTTGCTTTTACAACTGGTATGAACTGGAGAAAACCTTTGAGTCCTGCAAGTGTATTTTTAAGTCAGAGGCTGTCCTAAGGTCACTTGTATCCTGACAAGCCAGTTATTTACACACAGCATGTGTATGCTGTATGACTGGTATTTATAGCAACACTGGTGTGAGTTCATAGCTGTCATGTTCACAGTATATTCCCAATCACTTCATTGGATATTTCCAAAGCACTACCTGAGTTATTCTTGGGATATTTTCTAAAACAAAAGAAAAAAAAAAGAGAAAAAAACCTGCTCCGAGTACCAGACATGGAAGTCAAAATTAAACTAAATGTATTCTATAGATCATGACACTTTAGACAACTTTTGCTTAGTTATTTTGGTATCCTTTGTTAAAGACTAGTCCTAGGGAAGCTCAGGAGCATGCAGCAGTGTTTGCAACAATGTTCTGAGCAATGTTATACATAGTTACAGACACTGCTGACATAGACAAGTACACACTCCTAAGCTCCTATAAGCCTACATAGATTTCCTTATCAACAAAGGATAAATAGAGAAAAAAGTAAATTTGATAATGGAAGGAAATTGGAAAGTTGTTTAAACTTTTATGTTCTGTCTGAATCATGAACGTTTAATTTTGACTTTACTGTCTCTTTAAACTCTAATGACTGAGATAGAGAGCACTATTTCCAAACACAATTTTATGTTATTATAAAATGCACCTCTTGCTCTTAGTATCTTTTGTTGAAACATAACTCCTTTCCATAACAGCATACTGGGGTAGGCTCAGGAGCGTGCACATATCTTGAGCACTACATGTAGAACATTATTATAAACATTTTTGCAAACATGGCTGCCATATAGTGTTTAAGGCATCTGCATGCTCCTCAGTGTGCCCTTGTGGAAATAATTTCAGTTTCGACAAGGATTTCGAGAGAAAGTGGTACTTTTTAAGCAAACTGGAAAATTTACTAAAATTTGACTCTCCCATGACCATTTAATTGGATGCCTTTGCACTATTTAATCATATTTTACACTTAAAGATAGTTAAAGTGACAGTGCACTGCAACATTTTCTCCCCTTCAATGTGTTCCCAATTATCCTTTTTACCTGCTGAAATGTATTATATTGTTTACAAAGAGCTTACCTTTCTTTTTTATTTCAAATAGTTGATTTTGCCCATTGAAAACATATGTAAACAAGAGACAGCAGTTGTAAAATCACCCTCCCAATGGGGGCTAGGAGAGTTATGTACTAAATGTTCATTTTGTTCTCTCTGAGGGCCAGATTCTGTAAAGCTCTCTGGCCTGGCTAGATTTGCATTTTTACGAGGCCTATCAGTGATTATTTTAAAGGCATTTTTTTCTTGGGAACCTTGTATTGTTTCCTTGGGAATTGAAAGCTTGCTGGGCATGGCTATTTTATTTAGAGTTAATAAATGAAAAACATATAAAACATTCTACTATTAACATTTTACAGAACTAATTCACGTAAGGGACAGTACATTTTGTGCTTTTAAACATTTATTTTTGCTAGAATACCTAGAAATATTTATTTACATATAAAATTGACTTTCTACATAAATATACTTAAATTTCACAATAATGTTTGATATTCCAAAAAGACTTCATAAGATATTTGTAACACCATTTGTGCAAGTATCATTGGGACATTTTAGCAAGGAATCCTAATCTCTCTGTTTCATCTCCCCCTAAGCATTGAGCTTGATAGCTGCTATTACTCAACTGGCCACAAGAGGGACTAATCGTGCTCTTGGAGCTACTGTGAGGTTTCTGTTGCAGCTGCCCCTCCTCAGAGGTCATTACAGCTGTTAATAATGAATCCAGCTGTTCTCTTGTCAGCCTGCCTATAAATTGCAGCTTGGTTTATCAGTCTGGACTCAGGCACTGCATTCTAAACTTGATCTTAGCATGTTCTGCTATTATATCATGACCCCTGACTTGTCTTTTTGACCTTTGCTTGTTTGTGGTTCCTACTGACCTCCTTCAGTGTCTATCCTTTTACCTCTAGACTTTGAGATCTCTCACTTTTCACTTTAGAGTGTGCTTTGCCACTAACCAGTCTTCTGTTCCCTGTTATGAACCAGCCTTGTACTTACTGTGTATAGGTACATAAAAGTGCAAAAAGATAATGCTCTTTTTTTATTGATCTATTGCAATATTAAATTAAACATAATCAACTTACAGGTCAATGCTTCTATTCTTCACAAAGCTTAGGGCCCTCAAGCCTTTATTACATCTTATTGCATGATATATTTTACCTCAGCAGCATGTGGGGGTGGAGGCTTTATAATGATCCCAGTAAAATTGCATATAGTGGAAAAACTCTAATCTCTGTTTTTTAAAAAAAACATACTATTCTAAGGCGAATAATTTGTCTGTTCTATTAATCTATATCTGTCTAGTGGGTTGTGTGTTCGTTTTCCACAATCTCGCTATTATGGATTTAGTACTATTGAGAGCCATTTGAAAAACCGCTTGTCTTATTTTACAGAATTTCCCCGGTTTCTGATTGAATAGTGCATGAGTTACCGGTAGTGTATAATCTTTGCCAAATAGGTGTTTCCCCAGCAATTCTACCTCTTGCCATATTATTTTTAATTTGTTACATGCCCACCAAATATGCGCTATGGTGCCAATCTCGCCACATTCATGCCAGCATAAACCATGCGAATGTGGGTAAATAGTTTTCAATCTGTGTGGGGTAAGATACCATTGTGTCAATATCTTGAAATTTAATTCTAGAATGTTAGCTGACCCTGAAGCTTTATGGGTGCAGTAGAACATTTGTTTCCATTGTTTGGGCTCAATATATGATCTTAATACCTGGTTCCCTCTATTGGTATACGTGGGTGGTGAAGTGCTTTTTAGTTTACTCAGTATCTTTCTTGCTATAGATAAAGTTCCTCTGAATGGTACAGTGTTTAGGCATAACCTTTCAAATTCCATGGGTTGTCTTAAGAGATCATCTCGGTGTTGAGGTATTTGTATAAAGTGTGACAATTGTGCATGTTTTAACTAGTTTGCGAAAATTCCCCTTGCTACATCGTGTAACTCCGCTCTTGGTTTCAGCTTATTGTTATGGACTAGTAAGCAAAATGGAATTGAGTAACCAATCCCCCCCCCCCGCGCTATCTCTTATTTCGAGCCCTTTTTTTAAATTCAGCATTTGAGGACACTGGGGACAGCAGGGATTTCACAGTTGATAGCCCTACGTAGCCATCTAGCATCTTATCCCAATTCTGAAACACCTGTCTCAATAAAGTTATTTTTTGAATAATTGGTGGTCTGTATTTCTTAGATATCCAACACAATGCGCCCACCTGTGGCCCCCTCAAGAGCTGTGAGTCTAGAGATACCCAGGCTTTTGAATTAGCTCCCATATGCCAGTCTAGTATTCTCTGCAGTGTCATTTATTTCACTAATACAACTTAAAAGGTGAAACTAATATATGAGATAGACTCATTACATGCAAAGCAAGATAGTTCAAGCCGTGATTTGTCATAATTGTGATGATTATGGCTTACAGCTCATGAAAACCCCAAATCCACAATCTCAGAAAACTAGAATATTACATGCAATCAATAAAACAAGGATTGTACATACCTGTAGAACAATATCGGACCTCTGAAAAGTATAAGCATGCATACTGTATGTACTCAGTACTTGGTTTGGGCCCCTTTTGCAGCAATTACTGCCTCAATGCGGCGTGGCATGGAAGCTATCAGCCTGTGGCACTGCTGAGGTGTTATGGAAGACCAGGATGCTTCAATAGCGGCCTTCAGCTCTTCTGCATTGTTCGGTCTCATGTCTCTCATCTTTCTCTTGGCAATGCCCCATAGATTCTCTATGGGTTTCAGGTCAGGCGAGTTTGCTGGCCAATCAAGCACAGTAATTCCACGGTCATTGAACCAGGTTTTGGTGCTTTTGGCAGTGTGCGCAGGTGCCAAGTCCTGCTGGAAAATGAAGTCAGCATCCCCATAGAGCTCGCCTGCGGAAGGAAGCATGAAGTGCTCCAAAATCTCCTGGTACACAGCTGCATTGACCCTGGACTTAATGAAGCACAGTGGACCAACACCAGCAGATGACATGGCTCCCCAAATCAACACAGACTGTGGAAATTTCACACTGGACTTCAAGCATCTTGCAGTGTGTGCCTCTCCATTCTTCCTCCATACCCTGGGTCCTTGGTTTCCAAATGAGATGCAAAATTTGCTCTCATCAGAAAAGAGGACTTTGGACCACTGAGCAACAGACCAGGTCTGTTTTTCTTTAGTCCAGGTAAGATGCTTCTGACGTTGTTTGTTGTTCAGGAGTGGCTTGACAAGAGGAATACGACACTTGAAGCCCATGTCCAGGATCCGTCTGTGTGTAGTGGCACTTGTGAAAGTCCCAAACACTTTTGAATGGCCTTTTCCTGACAATCCTCTCCAGGCTGCGGTCATCCCTGCTGCTTGTGCACCTTTTTCTTCCACACTTTTCCCTTCCACATAACTTTCTATTAATGTGCTTTGATACAGCACTTTGGGAACATCCAACTTCTTTTGCAATTACCTTTTGAGGCTTTCCCTCCTTATGGAGGGTGTCAATGATGGTTTTCTGCACAACTGTCAGGTCAGCAGTCTTTCCGATGATTGTGATTCCTACTGAACCAGACTGAGAGACCATTTAAAGGCTCAGGAACCCTTTGCAGGTGTTATGGCTTAATTAGCTGATTAGAGTGGGACACTTTGAGCCTAGAATATTGCACCTTTTCACAATATTCTAATTTTCTGAGATTGTGGATTTAGGGTTTTCATGAGCTGTAAGCCATAATCATCACAATTATGACAAATCACGGCTTGAACTGTCTTGCTTTGCATGTAATGAGTCTATCTCATATATTAGTTTCACCTTTTAAGTTGCATTAGGGAAATAAATTAACTTTTGCACGATATTCAAATTTTTCGAGTTTCACCTGTATAGTTGTTTTAGCTATCCTAGGTTTATGTATTTCCAATTTACTTTTATCATCAAATTTGCTTTGTTCTGTTGGTATTCTTGTTGAAAGCTAAACTTCAGTAGGCTCTATATGCTAGTTTCTAAGCTAGTGTAATGCTCATAGGATATTCCTTTATCAGATCAAACTTGACCAGTAGTCTTCTTAACCCTGGCGTCAAGTGGAATCATAGGAAATATCCCAGAGCAGAGAGAGTTTGTAAAATGAGGTAATCAGTACTCACAGTAGGCAGGGTAGTCCTTAGCGGTAACAGGAAGACAATCCAGCAGTATAGCAGTTCAGGGGTAAACCAATAGAAGGACCAGACAGGCAGAGTTCAGTAACTGTATAGCAATCCAATAATTCATGGGTTAAGCAGGCGGAGTGGTCAGACAAGCAGAGTTCAGCAACAGTATAGAAATCCAGCAGTTCAAGGGTTAAGCAGGCAGATTGGTCAGACAAGCAGAGTTCAGCAACAGTATAGCAATCTAGCACTTTAGGGGTTAAGCAAGCAGAGTGGTCAGACAGGGAGTAACGATATAGCAATTCAGATAAAGTAAGTAACACATCCCCCAGGAGCACACACAGAAACACCTATACTTGGGCACGGGTGAGAGTGTCTGAGGCACTTACATAGGATAGGATTCGTGCCACAGGAGGGATCCGGACCGGCATTAGAAGACAGGGCGGGTGGTGATGACGTCATCCCCGTGCTGTAGACACACCGCCGCATCACTAGCAACAGGACCGCCTGCGTCTGTGGCAACAGCCACAGCAGAGCAGGGGAGCGGCGTGACAGCTAGAGGGTGTTAGTTCATGTGTGTCATATAGATAACATTGTGCTTACTCCTGTGGAGATTTTTTTTTGAGTCAGCACTGTTTGGCTAAAATGTATGTCTCTCAAAAGAACTGAAAAAAGAGGGCAGGCTTAGATACAAGGTAATCACAGAGGTAAAAAGTTTATTAGTATAATAGTGTTGTTTATGCAAAACTGGGGAATGGATAATAAAGGGATTATCTATCTTTTTAAACAATAACATTTTTGGTGTTTACTGTCCCTTTAAAGTCATTTCTAGAGCAGGAATGCACTACGGAGACCTAGCCAGTGAAGACATCTGGTGTGCCAATGAAAAGAGGCTTATGTGTGTAGACACCAATCAGCAGCTAGCTCCCAGTGGTGCATTTCGGCTACCTAGGTGTGCTTTTCAACGAAAGATACCTATTCAACAGATTGGATGCCAATGCATCTATTTGATAATCGAAATAAGTTTACAAATATGTTATAATGGCATGATCTATCTAGATCATCAAATATACATTTTGTAGTATTGAATGTCCATTAAAACTACCGTATATGTGCATGAAATTGCAGATTTTGGGGAGCTGGTTGATTACTATTAATCTTCTACCTCCCCCCCACATTCCTAACGGTCACCTGGTCATCACCTTTGCTGTATGGCTCGCTTTATTCTAAGTGGGAGCTTCAGTAAGAGTTCAGTAAGAGTTCAGTAAGAGTTCCACGAATGCGCAATCAATTCTAACAGTTGTACACTGGTGCCTGAGTAGATTATCATGCATGTGCACATTGGAGATCAGTACGTGCACACATTGGGGCCTTTCTATCAAGCTCCGAATGGAGCTTGATGGTCTGAGTTTCTGGCGAGCCCGCAGACTCTAAAGACCGCTGCTCCATAACCCTGTCCGCCTGCTCTAAACAGGCGAACAGACATTGCCGGAATTCAACCCAGACCTTTGATAAATAGGCCTCATTGTATAACTCTCGGGAGCTCACATTAACAACAACACTACAGAAAAGTAAATGCAAGGGGGGAAGAGTAAAGAACCAAACATTTTATAATAATAATAATAATGTAAACACAGAAAGCTTAGATTTTCAGAGCTCCCACATATGTCCTGAGAGAATCATGCTGATAAGGATGTATGTGGGAACTTTGAAAATCTAATCTCTCCAGCTTGTAGCAGCCCTTTGAGAGATTTGTCCAATCACCTGTGTGAGACCCTGCAGCGGTACGACTGCGAAGTGGGTCCTGTTGTTGTGGACTAACGCACTATCTTTGGCGTGCATATGCAAGAATGCATCTCTGGAGTAGCTGTATACCTAGGTAAACTTCACTTCTGGAGGAGGCGTATGTTTTGAAAAAAGTGTACATGTACCAGCTGTAAATCATGACAGCCTATGAGAAACAACTGTTGTGGTTTGGACCAATCACAGATGAGTAAGAAAAGATTTGCCACTCCCACACTACACGTCACACTACCCGACCGGTGTTCTAAAAGAAGTTGTATACCGCATAGGAATGTGTATACCACATCACTTCCGGTGACGTGAATCAGCTGCTGGAGGTTTGTGGTGCTTACTGCACATGCGCTAGAGGCCCAACCTCCTCAAATCAGCTGATTTAAACTACGCAACGGGTCAAAGAAAATATATGGCACCACATTCCTGAGCGCACATAGTATTGGGACCTGTACAGTATGATGTGGTGAACAGCTGCACATATAAACATGTGGTCGCTCTTTTGCTACAGATTATAAAATGCCTAATGCGGAAACATTTATACACGTAAATATGTAATCCCTTAGGGCATCTTTTTGAGGCTATGCAGCCAAAATGGGAAAAATCTAAACACATATATACAGTATAAGCCCCAGCCATCAGCACCCCCTGTAACCCCTATAAGCACCCAATGTGTAAGTTATGTAAGCCCCATCAGCACCCCCTTGTTAACCAACATAAGCACCCCCGGGCACGGCAAGTCGGCGGCGCACAATGAATCACTGAGGAGTAGGGTCGTGTGCGCATGCGCGGCATAGTTTGCGCATGCGCATTGCAGATGATGGTCCGTAGAATTCCTCGACCCGTTGTTCTCAAATAAGTCACCTTAAACAGCTGTCTTTAGGAAGTTGGGCCTCTTGCATATGCGCAGTGAACGCCACACCCCTCCAACAGCTGATTAAACGTCACCGGAAGTGACGTGGTATACACATTCCTATGGTATACAACTTCTTTTAGAACACCGGTGTTCTGGGAAAATGGCAAACTTGTGAAAACAGCTAATTACGTCACTTCCTGTGACGTGGCATCAGCTGTTTCACACATTTTGCCCGTAATGCACATGCGTGCTAGCGTCGATACATACACTGCTACGCTTTTAAGAGCCGTGAAATTCCTGGACCCTTTCAAGAGCGCATGCGCACCACAGCTACAATTTCGGGACTTGTGTACTGTAATTCCTGGACCCTTTGTTGTACAGCGCCCGCTTTGCCAATTGACATACAATTATACGTATCCCCTTTACAGTGACATGAAACAGCAACACTTATACAATATGTTTTTTATTGTTCAAACTGTTTGATTGGTCATACAAACATTGTTATGTCACTGTAAAGGGGATACGTATTATTGTATGGCAATTGGCAAAGCGGCGCGTTGTACAACAAAGGGTCCAGGAATTACACAAGTCCCGAAATTGGAGCAGTGGAGTGAGCGCGGGATTGACGGATTTCAAAATCCTACGCATGCGCTCTTGAAAGGGTCCAGGAATTTCAAGGCACTCAAAATTGTAGCAGTGAAGTATGCGGCCAGGGATGTAATGACGCTAACACGCATGCGCATTATTTGTGAAACAGCTGATGCCACGTCACAGGAAGTGACGTAGTTCACTGTTTTCACAAGTTCGCCATTTTCCCAGAACACTGGCACGGCCCGGGAGAGAGGAGGAAAATAGCGTAAGAGCTAAGAGGTATACCTTTGGACTAGCTTGCAAGCGGAATACTCACTCTGTAACTGTGTGAGTAATTGACCTAGAGTGCAGCTATGTCTGGGGTCGCTCTCTGTTCTCAGAGGACTTTACATGCAGTCTTGATAGCAGATGTCCTCTTTTTATGTGATGTATACTATGTTTTGTTGCCATTTGTCCTAACAGTGGTTTTATTTAATTTAGCTCTGTGAGCCTAACTTGATTGAAGTGGCGGTTTTTGTAATAAATTTTTAGTTATAATTAACATATCCTGCATGCTGTTTTTTGTTCCCTTTCTTTAAAGGGCTGTAATGTATGTCCTTTGAGCTCTCTCTACTTATTTTGTTTATTTAATTTTTAAAGGGAAGCACCGGATTTATGAATTAGTAGTATAAACTCCTCTCTCTGTCTCTCATATTTTTTGTAATACATAGAATATATATATATATATACAGGTAGCCCTCAGTTTACGCCGGGGTTAGGTTCCAGAAGGAATGGTTGTAAATCGAAACCGTTGTAAATTGAAACCCAGTTTATAATGTAAGTCAATGGAAAGTGAGGGAGTTAGGTTCTTGGCCCCTCTCAAAATTGTCATAAGTAACACCTAATAAATTATTTTTAAAGCTTTGAAATAAAGACTTTAAATGCTAAACAGCATTATAAACCTAATAAAATAATAATCACACAACACAGAATATATAATTAAACTAAGTTAAAGGGCCATAATACCCAAATGTTTAAACACTTGAAAGTGATGCAGTATAGCTGTAAAATGCTGACTAGAAACTATCTCCTGAACATCTCTATGTAAAAAAGAAAGATATTTTACCTCAAAAGTTCCTCAGTAGCCACATCCAATTGTAAAGTATTTCTAAGCAGCATTTTAGTGTGTCTGTCCTGGGACATCTTAGGGGATGAGCCTCGTGAACTCTCATATTATTTCACCAATCAGGTAAAGGAAGCTTACTATGAAATCTCATGAGAGTTAAGTCAAATCTCATGAGATCACAGTAAGAGTTCATGACCTCAGCACTGCTGATGCTGATTGGCTGCTGTTCATTTCTTCATTTTTTTTATATTTTTTTTACCTGCAGCTGGGAGCAGGTGAAGTATAACTTTTTACACAGAACTTACTCTGCTGAGCTGAGGAAATTGTGAGATAAAATATCTTCCTTTTTTACATAGAGATGCTCAGGTGATATTTTCCTGTCAGCTTTTTACAGTTATACTGCATCAGTTTCAAGTGATTTAGCATTTGAGTATTATGTCCCTTTAAATGAACAAAAACATTTGCTAAGCAGCATTATAAACATAATAAAATAATCGCACAACACAGACTTCACTTGCATTTTTCTGCAAACAGTTATTTCTATGCATTCCAATCTGGACTGATTTATAGACAGGAAGATCTTGTTCTTTTGAAATCTGCTGGATAGCTCAGGTCTGGTTAAACTGATTAATATCAGCTTGCTTGGCTTTGCTGCAACACAAGCGGGCAGCTCCACCTACTGGCTATTTTAATAAATGCACTGCTTCTCAATGCTTTTCAATAGCAGTCACATGACTGGAAAAAAAGGTTGTTATTCTGAAACGGTGTAAATTAAACCGTTGTAACCCGAGGGCCACCTGTATATATATATATATATATATATATATATATATACATATATATATACATATACATATATTACAGTATGTAAAAACTTTATAATTATAATTCTTTTAAAAAAAAAAAGTTAAATATTTTATATGTAATATTTCAATAATGTGATGTGTGCTAAACAAAATTCTATTTACTTATATTATCAAAATGTGCACAGTCTTTTTTCTATGCACACTTTCTGAGGCACCAGCTACTACTGAGCATGTGCAAGAGTTCACAGTATATACGTATATGAGTCTGTGATTGGCTTATGTTTTTCACATGATAAAGGGGCCTGGCAAATAGAAGAAATCTCAAATTTATCAGAAAAAAATACCTACTGTTCATTTGAAATGTAGAGTAAGTGATATAGCATTGTATTTTTATCATGCATTTGTTGAGTAGGCAATTGTACTCTTTTAATGGTTCTGTAACTGTGTCTGCACTACCTTGACATGACAAGTAACTCTCATGTGTGCTGCTGCAGTTACTTGTGCGCACAGGTACAAAAATAGTCTAATAGTATAAATAAATAACAGCACTTATGTATTTATGACGAGATATCATAAATACAAGTTAATGATGACCTAGGATATTTAAGTGATGCTTAACTTGTTTTTCAGTGTATTCCATTTGCATTGATTAAAAAATGTTTATGTTTTGAAGAGTGTCAATATCACACAGGAAACAGTAGTTTAGCTACCAGTAGGACCATGTTTATTTACATGTCTGGCTGCCCTAACCCTGAAGCTATTTTCTGCATTGGTGAACCTTATGTGAGACCACTCATTTAGTAGTAATGCTGCCTAAATTACAAATGGTGTACACTGATAGTTTGTAAGGGGCAAGCATTAAGGCATCTGATTGGCTAAATGCCAATCACCACACTCCCAAAGGGTGCTGAACTACTGTTTATGGTTTAATTTGTAACACTTTAAATAGCCTCTAACATTAGTATCCCTTTAAAAATACTACACCTAAGTGCATACAGTGCATGTAGCTCAACCAAAGTGGCAAATTAAAACGGAATAAAAAAGCAATACTGTTTCATATGTCTTTTCTTTCTGTTAGTAGATTTTACAAGTGACTGCGTAAGAGACAAAGCCATAGGACATTTTTTAAATATACTTCCATTACCCGAAATGCTTGTTTTAAGTTATTAACCCCTTCACTACCAGGACTTTTAGAGAAAAACTTGCCTAAAGTACGGGAGCATTTTTAGCATTTTTGCTATCACTCAATTTAAACAGATATACAGCCTTGTTTTTTTTTTATTTACCTGTCAAAACTATATGTATTTTTAAGTAGACAACCAAAGGTATTGATTTAGGCCCATTTTGGTATATTTCATGCCACCATTTCCCCGCCATATGCGATCAAATAAATAAAATCATTATCTTCTTCCCAAACTTTGGGTTTCTCACTGAAATTATTTACATACCGCATGTGCAATCATGGCACAAATGATTGTAAAAGCTTCTCTGGGATTCCCTTTGTTCAGAAATAGCAGACATATATGGATTTGTCATTGCTTTTTGGTAATTAGAAGGCCGCTAATTGCAGCGGCGCACCACACTTCTTTTATTGTCGACAGTGAAGGGGTTAATTAGGTATCTTGAAAAGTTAATTGTAGCTTTAGTGTAGAGATTACCCTCTCACCTGACACTTCCCACCCCTGATCCCTCCTAAACAGCTCTATTCTCTTCCTCACCCCCACTGGTCACCACCATCTTAGGTACTGGCAAACAGGCATTTTGTTAATTAAACTCTTGAGTGCTAACGACGGCTCTGAGCCGTCACAAATTGTCTCACTCAGGTGCTAACGACGGCTCAGAGCCGTCACTAGCACTCTCCCACTTTAAGGGAGATATGGAGGCTTCCACCCGCTCCTACCCCAGCGATTGGGCCTGTATATTGACAGGCATCGCTGGGGCTTCATGTGATGACGTCACCGTGCAACTTTATTTAAAATGGACAATGTAAAGTATAGGGAAAGGGGGCATGCTACAGACCCCCAAGACCCACTTTTGGAAATGTAATGCCTAACCTTTCCAACTTTATAAGTCTTGGGGATCTGTAAAAAAAAAAAAAAGTTAAAAAATGTTTTATGTAAAAACATAAAAAAAATTAAAAAAAATTCAACTTAGCACCCAGGTGGGTCAGTGCTTAGCACTCAAAGGGTTAAATAATATTTTCTGTTTTCTGCAGTGTAGGATACCCCCTTACCTTCCAACCTCCCTGATCCCTCCCAAACAGCTTTCTAACCCTCTTACCTCTAATTATTGTCCACCATCTTAGGTACTGGCAGCTGTCTGGCAGTATCAGTACAAACCCTTTTTATATAATTTTGACTTTATTTTTATTGTTGTTGTGTTTTTTTTTTTTTCTGTAGTGTAGTGGTCCCCCCACCTCCCGCAATCCTTGTTTATGGACCCCCCCCCATTTTTCTGTAGTGTAGCTGCCCCATCTCTCTTTATTTTGTTTGCCATAGTGTAGGGCCATCCCATTCCTTCTCCCCACCACTGCTGGACCTCCCATCCGCCTCCCAGATTCCCTCCCACACCTTCCCGCGGGCACCAGCAGATGATGGTTCCAATCTGGTGTCTGCCCACATTTGGAGCCAGAGCGCAATATGCAGGCAGATGCTCTCCAAAAATTGCTGGAGCTTCCTGAAGCTGTAAAAATACGTTGTGCGTTACGAAAAGTAAAGTACCACACAACCTGTGTATGTATATACCGGTATATATGTCTTAAAGGATTAATGGTGCATATGCACCATTATTCAGACACCATGCCTGAGAACTGCAGTGGTGTGTATTGCATCACTGAAGACTTAAAGGGACACTAAATCCAAATGTTTTCTTTCATGATTCAGATAGAGTATGCAATTTTAAGCAACTTTCTATTTTACTCCTATTATCAAATGTTCTTCGTTCTCTTGCCATCTTTATTTAAAAAGCAGGAATGTAATGCATAGGAGCCGGCCCATTTTTGGTTGAGAACCTGGGTTATGCTTGCTTATTGGTGGCTAAATGTCAGCAACCAATAGGCAAGCACTATCCATGGTGCAGAACCTAAAATGGGCTGGCTGCTAAGATTTACATTCCTGCTTTTTAAATAAAGATAGCAAGAACACAAAGAAAAATTGATTATAGGAATAAATTAGAAAGTTGCTTAAAATGTCATGTTCTATCTGAATCATGAAAGAAAAAAATTGGGTTTAGTGTCCCTTTTAAAGTGTTATGAAGCCTAACATTTTTCTTTCATGAGTCAGATAGCGCATACAATTTTAAACAACTTTCCATTTTACTTCTATTATTTAATTTGCTTTGTCCTCTGTGTATCATTTGTTGAAAATCATACCTTGGTAGGCTCAGGAGATGGGAGCTAATTGCTTATTGGTGGTGGCACATATATGCCTTGTTATTGGCTTACTGTTGTGTTCAGCTAACTCCCAGTAGTGCATTGCTTCACCTTCAATAAAGGATACCAAGAGATTGAAGCAAATGAATAATAGAAGTAAGCTGGACAGGTGTTTAAAATGTATACTTTATCTGAATCATGAAAGAAGAAATTGGGGTTTCATATCCCTTTAATTGTGTCATACAGCCACTGCTAACTCTTTGGGAAGGTGTTGTGTTTGAATGCTGGTGTATTAGGCTCCCACGGCATATATGTGTAAGCTGCGAAAACTAGAAGCATTTTTTATTTTTATTTTCAAAAAGAGCTTTATTGAAGTTGTCATCAATACAGATAAATAAATTAACAGTAGGGGGCACAGTCTGCCCCAAACTTGTACAGTGAAAGGATAAAAAGAAGACTCTGTAAATACCGGTACCAAGGACTCACACAGCAACATAATACCTTCATGATACCATACAACTTATAAGGAAGAGACTCTAAGGTCTCTTGAAAGAGATAAAGGAAGAAAAAGGAAGGAGTCCAGAAAAAGAAAGATAGAGGGAAGGGGAAAAAGAGGGGGGGACACAGAATTTGTCATACGAGGGTGAGCATGTGTGCTTGACGTAGTACTTATCCACCATGCACATATGTCTAGCTAATTGGAGGACAGGACGTTAGGTTTCCAGATTGTGTCGAATGAGTCTTTCCAATCAGCCCAAGTTAGCTCAAAGAGGTCGGAGTTTCCCAGTTTATAGAAAATATCTTTTTCCATGGTATATAGATAAGCCATATAAGAACAAACTCTAGTCCAGCTAGGAGGGGACTCTTTTTTCCAGGTAAAAAGTGGATGTGTCAGGGAGCTCAGTAAAACAGTTTAAGCCTGCCCACTGTTCACACTCCTCACAAAGTGTGAAAAAGTTGAAAAGACTGAAAGGAAAGATTGTGGGTGGCGCCAGTGAAGGCTAACTGTGAGAGTAATTGATTTATGATGGGGAATATATCTAAAAGTGTGAGTCACAATTACCAAAAAATAAAAGTATATATATAAATCACAACTATACCTATTGTGAAAAGAGAATATTTATAGTATTACCAGGCTAATTCAGCTCTAAGGACAATAAATAATAATCCTAAAAAACAAGTTATTTAAATAAATCGATAATATTTTATTTTAATACATAGACTAGTCAAAACATTAGGACATTTAAAGTAGAATTGCACCGGTGCCCCTAAAATAATTAATATTAAAAAATCGAATAGAACAATAATTCCCAAAAAACAATTCCTAAAACACAATTTAATATACTTATCAAACAATCTAAAATAAAGAACATAAGATGAGAGGTGATTCGTGTGATGCAGGTTAGTGGAAGTATAATACAGATACCAGCTCTCAAAGTCCCTTTTAGTAACCTTGCAGCGATATCATTAGTCAGATTCTGGTTTACTCCTATTCCGGATAAGTGTAATAAAGTTGCAACTTAAGATACTTTTCCAATTTGTTACATCAAATTTGTTACATCAAATTAGCCCGGACTGATCTTCAAAAAGCTTGCCAATATCGCTGAGACCCAGATTCAGCATATTAGATTTATCTTACACGCATCATTACTGAAAAGATCAGTCCGGGCTAATTTGATGTAACAAATTTGATCCCACAATCTTTCCTTTCAGACTCTTTTTTCCAGTCACATGCTATCAAATGTTTTATGGACATAAAAAGGTAAATGCTTATGTATGCGTGATGCTTAGGAAAGGTGTGAACACCTATATGAAGTAGGGCAACTGTCGGAGAGCTACGTAGAGATATTCCCAATTTGGGGAGAACCTTAAAGCATTTGCACCATAAGGAGCGGATTTTGGGGCACTCCCACCAAATATGTAAGGAATCACCCCTCTGGCCACAACCTCTCCAACAGTAAGGAGACATGTTAGGAAATATTTTTGCCAATCTGGTGGGAACGTAATACCAATGAGCCAGCAGTTTATAATAAGTCTCAAATAAGGTTGTGCAATGTACGGCCTTTTGGGTGCGTTCCAAAGTGTGCCCCCATGTATCCCCTGTAAAAGATTTACCAAGCAGGGATTCCCACTTTGAAAGGTGGGGCGCTGTTTCCGATTGTAGATTTACGCCCAGAAGAGTATAATGCTATGCCTGGAAAGAGGTCTACAGAGCCTGTTTCCTTGGCTCCATGGGGACTCCCAAGGGGTTAATGGGCGGGCTAGTGCGGGTTTGAAGCCCCAACTAGATAAGAAGCTTTTAATTCGGTGATACTCGAATTGCAGGTAGTGAGGTAAGACCACATCCGCGCCTATCTGAGATACGGGTTTAAACCCATTTTTCGGTGATGGGAGCCAAAGATCTGAGACCACATGAACTAAAATGGGCTGGCTGCTAAGATTTACATTCCTGCTTTTTAAATAAAGATAGCAAGAACACAAAGAAAAAATGATTATAGGAGTAAATTAGAAAGTTGCTTAAAATGTCATGCTCTATCTGAATCATGAAAGAAAAAAATTGGGTTTAGTGTCCCTTTTAAAGTGTTATGAAGCCTAACATTTTTCTTTCATGAGTCAGATAGCGCATACAATTTTAAACAACTTTCCATTTTACTTCTATTATTTAATTTGCTTTGTCCTCTGTGTATCATTTGTTGAAAATCATACCTTGGTAGGCTCAGGAGCTGGGAGCTAATTGCTTATTGGTGGTGGCACATATATGCCTTGTTATTGGCTTACTGTTGTGTTCAGCTAACTCCCAGTAGTGCATTGCTTCACCTTCAATAAAGGATACCAAGATATTGAAGCAAATGAATAATAGAAGTAAGCTGGACAGGTGTTTAAAATGTATACTTTATCTGAATCATGAAAGAAGAAATTGGGGTTTCATATCCCTTTAATTGTGTCATACAGCCACTGCTAACTCTTTGGGAAGGTGTTGTGTTTGAATGCTGGTGTATTAGGCTCCCACGGCATATATGCGTAAGCTGCGGAAACTAGAAGCATTTTTTATTTTTATTTTCAAAAAGAGCTTTATTGAAGTTGTCATCAATACAGATAAATAAATTAACAGTAGGGGGGCACAGTCTGCCCCAAACTTGTACAGTGAAAAGATAAATAGAAGACTCTGTAAACACCGGTACCAAGGGCTCACACAGCAACATAATACCTTCATGATACCATACAACTTATAAGGAAGAGACTCTAAGGTCTCTTGAAAGAGATAAAGGAAGAAAAAGGAAGGAGTCCAGAAAAAGAAAGATAGAGGGAAGGGGAAAAAGAGGGGGGAGACAGAATTTGTCATACGAGGGTGAGCATGTGTGCTTGACCTAGTACTTATCCACCATGCACATATGTCTAGCTAATTGGAGGACAGGATGTTAGGTTTCCAGATTGTGTCAAATGAGTCTTTCCAATCAGCCCAAGTTAGCTCAAAGAGGTCGGAGTTTCCCAGTTTATAGAAAATATCTTTTTCTATGGTATATAGATAAGCCATATAAGAACAAACCCTAGTCCAGCTAGGAGGGGACTCTTTTCTCCAGTCACATGCTATCAAATGTTTTATGGACATAAAAAGGTAAATGCTTATGTATGCGTGATGCTTAGGAATGGTGTGAACACGTATATGAAGTAGGGCAACTGTCGGAGAGCTACGTAGAGATATTCCCAATTTGGGGAGAACCTTAAAGCATTTGCACCATAAGGAGCGGATTTTGGGGCACTCCCACCAAATATGTAAGGAATCACCCCTCTGGCCACAACCTCTCCAACAGTAAGGAGACATGTTAGGAAATATTTTAGCCAATCTGGTGGGAACGTAATACCAATGAGCCAGCAGTTTATAATAAGTCTCAAATAAGGTTGTGCAATGTACGGCCTTTTGGGTGCGTTCCAAAGTGTGCCCCCATGTATCCCCTGTAAAAGATTTACCATGTAGGGATTCCCCCTTTGAAAGGTGGGGCGCTGTTTCCGAATGTAGATTTAGGCCCAGAAGAGTATAATGCTATGCCTGGAAAGAGGTCTACAGAGCCTGTTTCCTTGGCTCCATGGGGACTCCCAAGGGGTTAATGGGCGGGCTAGTGCGGGTTTGAAGCCCCAACTAGATAAGAAGCTTTTAATTCGGTGATACTCGAATTGCAGGTAGTGAGGTAAGACCACATCCGCGCCTATCTGAGATACGGGTTTAAACCCATTTTTCGGTGATGGGAGCCAAAGATCTGAGACCACATGAACTCCAAGCTGGGCCCATTTCAATGGGTGGGTGTCCTGCAGACCCTCCAATAGGCCAGGTAGAGAGGTGATAGGAGATGGGTGAGGATTTTATCCCAGAAATGCAGGCATTCCCGGATAATAGGATTCAGCAGGGACAGTTCCCGACGACAATGTGAGGGCGTCCAAATCAAGTGATGTAAGTCTAGATTATAGGGCAACGAGGCCTGTTCAATGGAGCGCCACTTACAGGTAGTCTGTCTGACTCCCCATTGTGAGATATGGGTAAGCATTGCCCCCTCGTAATATCTCACTATCGAGGGAGAACCTAGTCCACCCCACATTCGTGGCAGTTGCAGCACTTTCTGCTCAACTCTCGGAGGCTTACCCTGCCAAATATGCTTAGTAAATTTGCTTTGAAATTGTAGGAGAATTTGTCTAGGGATTCTAACTGGGAGGCAACGAAACAAATATGTAAGCCGGGGCAGAAAGGACATTTTCAAGGCTGCAATCCGTCCCATCCACGAAACCTGGGATAGGTTCCAGCCCTTATTAAGGGAGCGGAGCTCCGATAGCAAAGGGAGGTAGTTGTCCCTGATAACTCGGGGGAGATCGTTGGAGAGTCTAACACCCAGATGTAACACTGACGATTCCGACCAGTGAAAGGGGTATTTGGCTTTTAGTGGAGCCAGTGTCGAGCTCCCAAAGCCTTGGGTATATATCTACGTTTTAGATATGTTCAGTTTGTAATAAGAATGGGCATTAAATTCTTCCACTATTTGTAGGAGTCTAGGGAGGGTAGTCGAAAGGTCAGACGAAAAAAGGGTAATGTCATCAGCGAAAAAGGCAATATTATGCCTAGTGCCACATAGGGTGATCCCACCCATATGTGGGTCCGCTCTGATTTGTTCGGCTAGAGGCTCGATGGCCAGCGCAAAGAGCAGGGGCGATAGGGGGCATCCCTGTCTAGTCCCATTGGAGATGGTAAATGGGGGAGTTTGGAAACCAAGGCACCTTACCGAGGTAGAAGGGGGGGGGAATAAAGGGACTTTATTGCTCCTATAAGGTTGCTAGGAAAATGGAAGGTTTCAAGCACTTCCCACAAAAACCGCCATCTCACCCGATCAAAGGCCTTTTCGGCGCCTAGTGAGATGATCGCCACAGGTTTATTAAGGCTGGATGAGAGGCCCATCACATTTAGTAGCCTTCTAGTGTTATCCGGCCCTTCTCTTTTGGGGATAAACCCCACTTGGTCTGGATTAATCAAATGAGGCAATAGATTGGCAATGCGATTGGCTAGAAGTTTTGAATAGAATTTTAAGTCGGTGTTGATTAACCTCTTAAGGACATATGACGGAATTTTTCCATCATAAAACAATTGAGCAAACTGAAAGCTGTGTCCTTAAAGGGTTAACGAGATTGGCCTATAGCTGGCGCAGAGAGTAGGGTCCTTGTCGGGTTTTAGGATTGTTATGATAGTGGCTTCCAAGAATTCTCTCTGAAATTCACCCTCGTTCCATGCTAGATTTTAGAGTCTGAGGAGCAGGGGAGAGAGTTCTTGGATGTAAGTTTTATAGAACTGTACTGGGAAACCATCTGGCCCAGTGATTTAAAGGATTTAGAATTCTTAATTACCTGTTGCACTTCCCTGATGGAGAATGGGGAATTTAAAGAGTCTCTTTGGTCGGCTGAGAGGGATGGGAGATTCAAGGTCTTTAGGTACTCGCGTACTGTCTCCATTGAGGTTGAATGGGGATTCTCAGACTTGTCTATATTATAAAGGTTAGAGTAGTACTCGGCAAATGCCTCTCCTATCTGCAAAGGGACTTTGAGGAGGGAGCTCGCTGTAGCGATACTATGTATACGTGAGGTACTAGTTCTATTTCGGAGTTTATTGGCCAGAAGGGTGTCCGCCTTATTACCTTTATAAAAATATAAATGTTTTAATTTAGTTAGATTGTCTTGGGTTCTCCTGAGTTCTATTTGCGAGATATGGTTTTTAAGGTCGAGTATCTGAGCTGTTAAAGAGTGTGAGGGCTTGACTCTATTATGGGATTCTAAAGTCCTTAATTTAATGTGAGCCTGTGATAGCGAGAGTCCCGCCTGCTTTCTAAGATTAGCTTGTTTCGAAATCATTATGCCTCTAATAGTCGCTTTGGCGGCACCCCAAAGGGTGTCGTCTCTAACTTGGGCATTGTCATTAGTTCCCATAAAATGTTTAATTTCTGTGCGTAGGTTTTCTCTAAAGGAGATGTCCTGTAAGAGGTTATGGGGCATACGCTAAGGAGCTCTAGTGCGTGTAGTGTTGGTAGAGATAAGATCAGTTGTGACACAGTCATTATGAGACCAGGGGCAAATAGATATAGTAGCGCTAGTAACAAGGTCCAGTGAGTTTGCTGTAGAAAAAATGTAGTCAAGCCTGGCGTATTGTCGGTGCGGTTGTGAGTAGTGCGTATAGTCTTGTTCCTTAGTGTGAGTAGCCCTCCAGATATCAAAGAAACCCGAGCCAGTCATGAGAGTACAGAATTTGGCAGCAAGTCGCTCTGTAGCAGGTGGAGTCTTCTTTCGGGTCCCAGACCATATTAAAATCTCCCGAGATAATAATCCTACCCTGTTTATATTGAGCTATGACATGGAGTATGTGTTTCAGGTACCTAGGTTGATGCGTGTTGGGCAGGTATACAGATACTAAGGTATATAGCACATGATTTATTTTACAAATCAAAATAACATATCTGGCCTGTGGGTCTTTGATGGTCAAAACTGGCTCAAAGGCCAACCTCTTATGCAGGAGAATGGCCGTGCCTCTGGCTTTCTTAGTGAAGGGGTCATATTCTATATGCATGTACGTCTTAGAGGAGAGTCTAATCGTCTCGTCTGTTAGCCAATGCATCTCCTGAAGAAACGCAACATCAGGATTATGATGTTTCAATGAGCGTAGCAAAAGACTTCTCTTGAAGGGAGTGTTAAGCCCCCTGACATTATGGGTGAGAAACCTTAAAGGGGAGCTAGTCATAAATAGGATTAATTAGCAGCTAAGTGGTAAAGGTCCAAGTGTCACCATCTGGGGAACAGAGCAAAGGGAAAGGCAGGGGAATGAGAAGAAGAATAGTAGGTGGCACTAAAGAGTGCCTCAAGAGAGGTGGAAATAGTCCACCTCAAGAGAGCCCTAACGTGGGCTTCAGTATGGGGGGGAGCCTAAGGCTCAGGAGCTAGCGCGATGGAGAAATAGCGCCAGCCCCGCCCTAAGTATACAAACATCTCAACATTAAGTGCTAAAACTTAAGTGGTTAAAGAACAGCAAGTAACATACCTAAAAAAGTAAGATAACATAAAACTTATTAAATAAACATAGAATTTAGTAACTCTCTGAACCTCCTGGTTACCGTATCCAACATGATGTGCAGGTTGGACAAAGGCACCATTCGGTTATAACAGAAGAGCCTATGCTCATAGATTTAAGGATCCTAAGCCCCTGCTAAAGCCTATGAGGTAGTCTCAGAGTGTTCGTGGTGTTCCTGTGGTTGTTGTATCTTGGGTCGCTTTGCTCTGACCATTCAGGAGCAGAGGCTCTCAAAGCAGGTTGAGATTGAGCTTGTGTATTCAGAGGGTCCAACAACAGACCCCAGGAGGCGAGAAGAGTCAGACCCTGGGAAGGTGTGGTGATCGTTACGGTCTGATTATCTTTAGTAACTAGGAGCCTGGTGGGGAATCCCCATAGATACCTGATGTTGGCCTTGCGTAGTGCAGAGGTGACTGGCTGGTAATGACGTCGCTGTTGAAGAGTGTGAGCAGACAAGTCAGGTAAAAGCTGGACTCCCTTATATAGGAAGCTGTGGAAACAGACTATAATGTCTCTTGGCTTGTCAGAGCTCACTGTCCTGGGACGCAGGGCCCTATGAGCCCTCTCCATTGTGCTAGTTAGGCCGTCAGGAGCGCCTAGTTCCGGAAAAACATCTTGAAGATATCCTTGTATATCTGCTGGAGATACAGACTCTGGGACACCTCTGAATCTTATATTGCTGCGTCTCGATCTGTCCTCCATATCAGCTAATTTAGATTCCAACTGCGAAATCTGCTCCGCAAGGCTTTCAGCATAGGCCAAAATATTGGATTGGTCCACTGCTTGATCATCCTGCTTATGCTCCAACGCATCGACTCTGTCACCAATGTCAGAAATCTCCTTCTTTAGCTCTGCAGAGCTGCGTTGGATCTCTTGGGTAATGGACCTAGTTTGTGTAGCCAAGAGTTTCTTAAGTGATGACTCAGTAATAAAGTGCTGCGAAGCAGCAGCAGATTGCAAGCTTGACTGTGACTCTTCATCCTGAGAATCAGGCTCACTTATTTCAACGCTCTTGTGAGGTAGGGATTCCTTAGTAGAGTGTGCAAAATGATCAAACACCGTCTTCTTAGGTTTAGGGTTCGACTTTGAGTGTTTCCTTACAGAGTGGGGCATTTTGCGAGTTGGAAGTTAGACCGTGAAATATTAGAGCAAAGGATCACTATAGACTCATAGGCTATGTACCGCTGTTTTGAGAAAAAAAGCAAGGATTGTTAATAGCACATATGTATATACAGTTTTAGTACAACCTATCACATGGTTAGAGCGGGGCTGAGAAGCGTTTAACAAAAAGAACTACATTTTAAGTATAGAGCAAAACTGTTACAGACGTGCTGGACGTGAAGGCTAGCCCCTCACCTTAGGGAGCCTAGGGATACGACCCGAAGGAAGGGGAAAGGAAATTGGAAATGACCCACCCAGACAAGCTGGGCGGGAGCGGGAAGGTGAGGGACAAACGTACAATAGTTAGATTATTAGGTTCTCAGGCAGATGACATAAATTTAGTATGCAAACTTGATAGATTCACAAGAAGATGACAAGTATTTAACATACACAAAATATAATGGATATCTCTATGGAATGGACCACCTCTGTATAACAGAGCCTCCTCTTAGCTCAGGGGAAAGGGGATACGACCAAAAGGAAGGGAAAAGGGGAAGTGGAGGTGACCAGCCTAGACTAGCTAGGCCGGAAAGGGAGAGCTTTGAGGAGTCAGCACTTTAGAACACACTTGTCTAGAATACAGTTATAATTAAACACTCCACTCTGTGCCTGGGCAACAGAGATACACAAGCTGGCGCAGCAAAAAATTGCAGTAATAACCAGATTCACATTAACGCGGTAGCCAAAGCACCACTGATGGTTATATCTTTAAATCCAATGATCAGGGGAATCTTTGTGGGAAGTCTGCGGTAGTCAAATAGGTAGTAAATAATTCTATCAGGTCCTGAGGGGCCTCAGGTGTACAGGAGGATAAGATGAGCTGTGGCTGTGCGTACAAAGACAGGCGTCCCCTACCTGTGAGGGACCATCCAGACCTGGGGTCTCTGAATTGGGTTAATATGTGGAGTACAGGCCCTGAGGGCAATTAACTAGGGGCGAGCCTTTCAGCTAATGTGCAGAAGGAGTAGCCAACGTAGGAGAACCACTCGCTGCGGTAGGGCTGCATACACATGTATTCTATAAAGTAAAGTATAACCTGCCCTGCATCCCAGGTATAAATATCTGGCACAGTGTTAGGTTGATGTGGTATCAGGTACAAACAATAAAACTGTGGTGTATAAGCAGCCTTTATTAAATTGCTGGGCCAGAAGGGAGCAAAAGTGTGATGCCTCCTCTCTCCAAGAATCACTGTCTCCCACCGTTTCTTGTTAACTGTCCAGAGAAAAGTGGCTCAATACAGGCTGAGGCATAGAGTCACTGATTTATTATGATAGATGAGATAGGACAAACAAGTTATTACTATTGCAGTTTCTAGGCAGACAGATGTAGCTTGTTATTGGCTCGCAGCTTTCCTAAGCCTCTGCAAGGGACAGATGGGATGAATATATGTGGTGGGAGGTGTAAGTATATGGCTGCTCAAAAACTGTACCACACTAGGGGTTAGGGCATTCAGATACACACTGCCTGATAAGTTTGGTGGCCTATGGAGCCCCTGTGGACTACTATCTCAAATGTTCAAAAGCTGTGACTGCCTGGAGCCGCAGGTCAGGAGCAAAAATGGCGTCTTATCGCGCCCTTTGCGGCCAAAGAGTAAATGTACTGGCTCAGCTGTGTAATGTAAGGCCTCTGGCCTGCTTACCCAAAGGACCTCCGATATGGCTCTGAATAGTAGTCAGCGATCTCCTCAGCACACGGTGAGTCTGATCTTGTCCTCTTCTCCTCAACCGCAAATCCGGCCAGCCGGGAGATCACAACTTAGGAGCGGCTTGTATTGTAGTGAGCTAGTCGGCTCTCCCTGGGAAGCAAGATGACCTCAACGTCCGAAGCGGAGCCTCGGCCCTCCGGACTGAGCCTCTGCATTTCGGTCAGATCTGTCTCCCGCCGCGTCCCAGGTTAACCTGCACAGGCTAGATGCGCAGCTCCCTTGCAGCTCCTCTAGGCTTACGGGTGTTTACCAATCACGGGTGTCAGGCTCTAGATCTTTGGACTGTCTCTCAGTTTGTCTCTGCAGTCGTCGGAGCGGAGCCCCGACCCTCCGGCGACTGCTATTTGTGTCTAAAGCCTCCACGCCTCCTTGTTTCTTCTTAAATCTGCTAGTGACGTGTAATTCACCTAAAAAAGTTTATATAAGCCCTCTGCCAGTACTAGATCAACTTGCAAGAAAAAGAGAAGGTGCGATGGCACTACTAGGAATTTAAAGGATTGGGCTGGTAATAGTCTAAGTATCGGCCTTATTAACAGTTAAACTCGCCCTTAGGTGCTGTATACCTTTTATATTTACAAACAAACAACCAAGAGGGTTGTGAAAAAGGGGTACACTTAAATAGCACTCATATCCTCAATAATTACATTAGTGTGTGTGTAGCGTGAAGGATGTGAAAAAAAGAAAATGACACAATAAAAATTAAACTTTAATAGTATTGATTAAAAATTGGGCACACTTTAAAAACCCTAGACAACTAGAAGTTGTCTGAGATAACACATATATAGTACATCTGATAAAGTGATGAATTACTTTTAGACAACCCTCCTGGGGGATACAGTATTATTATCTGCTGTAACACCAGTTTATTATAGGTGTAATGCTAAAGCTAAATCAGTGACTGAAAGGTTAAACCCACTGTATATCCTTGTGGGTATAATATTGTTATATATACCTATTCAGTATGATTGCTAAGGCAAAGTAATCAAGAGTATAGGAATACAAAGAAATCACAATATGTATTAATATATTAATCTTATAAATAATAAGGTTCGTATTTACGTAATTATTGAGGATATGAGTGCTATTTAAGTGTACCCCTTTTTTCACAACCCTCTTGGTTGTTTGTTTGTAAGTACTAGATCAACTCCCAGGAACAAAATCAGGGCAAATATCAACAAATTAGGGCATTAAAATTCAGTTTTCCTGATATACTTAGGCAGAGCTCTTTATCGATGCATCCACCTTGCTCGGCAGCTAGCTCCGCCCCCCAGCATTTTTTTATATATTGCAAAAGTTCTTCTATTTAAAATTGAAGTGAACCTATGCATGGTTCTGTGTTGGCCTTCCTCTCCCTTTAAACCTTAATTAAAAATGAAACATTAACCAGTGCATACCAAAGGGTAGAGTTGGGACAGCTGTTGTGTCTCTTCAGTTATTCAGTAGCCCTGCTTTATGTATGGTCAGGTCATTCAGTAGCTCATCTATCTATCTGTCTATCTATCTATCAATCTATCAATCATCTATATATATATATATATATATATATATAATTTATCTATCTATTATCTATCTATCATCTGTCTGTCGATCTACCTATAATCAATCTATCTATCAATCATCTATCTATTATCTATCTATCTCTCTATCTACCTATCTCTCTATCTACCTATCTATCAATCATCTATTTATATATATATATATATATATATATATATATATATATATATATATATATATATATATATATATATATATATATAAAATCGATCTATCATCTGTCTGTCTGTCTATCTATCTACCTATAATCTATCTATCTATCTATCTATCTATCTATCTATCTATCATCTATCTATCATTGATTAATCTATCTATCAATCTATTTTTCCCCCTATCTATCCATTCATCATGTTCATTAGGACAATAACTCAGACAGTGAAGCCTCAAGTAAATAAATATTTTTATTTATTCAGTAATTTATTTGCTTTGTCCATTAGAAGTTCTGTTCTCCTAATTAAAATGTGATATTTAACCTGCAAAGTCAGTTCCAAGATGCTAACACTTCCATTTTGTTATAGCTGAAGTTCAAACAGAAGATCAACATCTGACTTGTTCTTTGAAGTTTGTATTGAAATGATGTATGTGCTGCCTGAAGGGAAGCAGGAAGTAATCATAAACAGGTGGTCATGTAATAACGCTACTTCTAGAATAAATCTTTATAATTCTACTGAATTTTACTCCTTTTTTTGGGGTCAGAAGCGGCACCAATTGCCAGGACTGAAATATTTACATTCAAGCATTTCTGGGAAATCAATATGGCTGATTTCCAAGCCTCACATGCAATCAGAGCTTCCTGTTTGGCAGTGTCGGTGGCCAGATTTTGCTTTCTTCTTAACGGTACATAGAATGTATAAATATGTCAAGATCCAAGGAATCTTGAAAATTAGAAATCACGTGGGTTGTCTGGAGGGAATGCATTATCAATCAAATAAAGATGACGGAACAGGCCAAATAAACAGAAAAATCAGTAACTTGTAGGTTTTAATTAAGCTAAAATAAAATTTCTTATAATAAAGATTAGGTTTTTAAAAGCAACAGAGAAGTACAGCATGAGAATACTATTGTAATCCACTTTGCAACACAAATCACCTTTAGAAAAAATTGCGTCTTTCGTCTTTCAACTTGGGTTCGAGAGCTTTTGGGTATTCACTGTGCACTTGCTTCCGTGTCAATTAAGGGACAGCAAACACGTTGAAATTACAAAACACTTCTGTTGTGTTGTTATAGAATAGCAAATAAGTCAAGTCTAAAAGCTTTTTAACAGACTAACATTCTTTTTACTGCAACTGATTTGCAATAGCCAAACTACATCCACCAATTGCCTCAAAATCTGGCCTGTTAGAGTGGTCTGAGGACAGGTTTGAAAACCAGAAGTCTACACCACTAGTTTTCAAACCAGTACTCAGGCCTCCCCAACAGGCCAGGTTTTCTGGATGACCTTGGATAAGAGCAGGTAAAATAACCATGTTCACTAATCTACTGATTAGTGAACATGGTTCACTCCAGTTCAGATATCGTCAAAACGTGGCCTCTTAAAGGGGCAGTAAACTTACAAACTAATGTTATATAATTCTGCGCATAGTGCAGAATTATATAACATTAGCTTACCGGCAGATGTATACATTAAAGTATTGCAGAACATTTTTATGTAAAAGTTCATTTTACCAGAACGCCGCTCCTTGCTCTACTGAGCGGGTCTGGTTTTTACACAGTGCATCGCGGCAACACTCTATAGTCACAGTGTGCACATAAAAAATGTCTGCAATACTTTAATGTATACATTTGCCGGTTTCTATTTCTATTTCTATTCAGATAATACTAGAGCAATGGTTTTCGAACCTGTATTCAGGCCTCCCTAACAGGCCAGATTTTACCTGTTCTCATCCAAAGTAATCCTGAAAATCTAGCCTGTTGGGGAGGCCTGAGGGAAGGTTTAAAAACCAGTGTACTAGAGAGACAATAAGTCTGTTTTGATCCTGTTCAGAAGAGGCAGACTGAAACTTAAAGGTATATTCAACAGTCTGTTTCATTGCTGTAATAATGAACACACCAAGCAGTGTCTTATCCTTAAAATATATCATTGCAGTATGTATTTTAAGGAGGCTGTGGTTTCTACAGGAAAGATAATTTAGCTTGATGTTATAAAACATTTAGAGTAACATGACCTGGCTTACTATTCAGATAATGATAGAGAGACAGGATGTCTGTTTTGCTCATTCTCAGTAGAGGCAGAATGCAACTTAAGTTCAAAACATGTCTCCTTTTTTATCTCCCTGAGGGCAGGGGCTACAATGAGAAATTCTAAGTGCTTATTTTGCAAGAAAGCAAGTAAGTTGTTTCCTGTTTTTTTACACAATCTTTTACTTTTAATGTTTACTTTGATTTAACATATTTGTTTTTACTAAAGGAACACTATTTAATATCCTTTTAAAATTGCAATCTCAAAGGCCTAGATTTGGAGTTTGGCGTTAGCCGTGAAAACCAGCGTTAGAGGCTCCTAACGCTGGTTTTAGGCTACCTCCGGTATTTGGAGTCACTCAAAAAAGGGTCTAACGCTCACTTTTCAGCCGCGACTTTTCCATACCGCAGATCCCCTTACGTCAATTGCGTATCCTATCTTTTCAATGGGATCTTTCTAACTCCGGTATTTAGAGTCGTGTCTGAAGTGAGCGTTAGACATCTAACAACAAAACTCCAGCCGCAGGAAAAAAGTCAGTAGTTAAGAGCTTTCTGGGCTAACGCCGGTTTATAAAGCTCTTAACTACTGTACTCTAAAGTACACTAACACCCATAAACTACCTATGTACCCCTAAACCGAGGTCCCCCAACATCGCCGACACTCGATTAAATTTTTTTAACCCCTAATCTGCCGACCGCCACCTACGTTATACTTATGTACCCCTAATCTGCTGCCCCTAACACCGCCGACCCCTATATTATATTTATTAACCCCTAACCTGCCCCCCACAACGTCGCATCCAGCTACCTACAATAATTAACCCCTAATCTGCCGACCGCAAAGCGCCGCCACCTACGTTATACTTATGTACCCCTAATCTGCTGCCCCTAACACCGCCGACCCCTATATTATATTTATTAACCCCTAATCTGCCCCCCTCAACGTCGCCTCCACCTGCCTACACTTATTAACCCCTAATCTGCCGAGCGGACCGCACCGCTATTATTATAAAGTTATTAACCCCTAATCCGCCTCACTAACCCTATAATAAATAGTATTAACCCCTAATCTGCCCTCCCTAATATCGCCGACACCTAACTTCAAACATTAACCCCTAATCTGCCGACTGGAGCTCACCGCTATTCTAATAAATGTATTAACCCCTAAAGCTAAGTCTACCCCTAACACTAACACCCCCCTAAGTTAAATATAATTTAAATCTAACGAAATTAATTAACTCTTATTAAATAAATTATTCCTATTTAAAGCTAAATACTTATCTGTAAAATAAATCCTAATATAGCTACAATATAAATTATAATTATATTATAGCTATTTTAGGATTTATATTTATTTTACAGGCAACTTTGTATTTAATTTAACCAGGTACAATAGCTATTAAATAGTTAAGAACTATTTAATAGCTAAAATAGTTAAAATAATTACAAAATTACCTGTAAAATAAATCCTAACCTAAGTTACAATTAAACCTAACACTACACTATCAATAAATTAATTAAATACAATTCCTACAAATAAATACAATTAAATAAACTAGCTAAAGTACAAAAAATAAAAAAGAACTAAGTTACAAAAAATAAAAAATATTTACAAACATAAGAAAAATATTACAACAATTTTAAACTAATTACACCTACTCTAAGCCCCCTAATAAAATAACAAAGCCCCCCAAAATAAAAAAAATGCCCTACCCTATTCTAAATTACTAAAGTTCAAAGCTCTTTTACCTTACCAGCCCTGAACAGGGCCCTTTGCGGAGCATGCCCCAAGAAATTCAGCTCTTTTGCCTGTAAAAAAAAACATACAATACCCCCCCCAACATTACAACCCACCACCCACATACCCCTAATCTAACCCAAACCCCCCTTAAATAAACCTAACACTAAGCCCCTAAAGATCATCCTACCTTGTCTTCACCTCACCGGGTATCACACCGATCCGTCCAGAAGAGGTCCTCCGATGTCCTGATCCAAGCCCAAGCGGGGGGCTGAAGTGGTCCATGATCCGGCTGAAGTCTTCATCCAAGCGGGGCAGAAGAGGTCTTCCATCCGATTGAAGTCTTCATCCAAGCGGCATCCATCCGGAGCGAAGCGGCAGCATCCTGAAGACCTCCGACGCGGAACATCCATCCTGGCCGACGACTGAACGACGAATGACGGTTCCTTTAAATGACGTCATCCAAGATGGCGTCCCTCGAATTCCGATTGGCTGATAGGATTCTATCAGCCAATCGGAATTAAGGTAGGAATATTCTGATTGGCTGATGGAATCAGCCAATCAGAATCAAGTTCAATCCGATCAGCCAATCAGATTGAGCTCGCATTCTATTGGCTGATTGGAACAGCCAATAGAATGCGAGCTCAATCTGATTGGCTGATTGGATCAGCCAATCGGATTGAACTTGATTCTGATTGGCTGATTCCATCTTCTGGACGAATTATTTTAACTCTTCTGGAAGGATCGGTGTGATACCCGGTGAGGTGAAGACAAGGTAGGATGATCTTCAGGGGCTTAGTGTTAGGTTTATTTAAGGGGGGTTTGGGTTAGATTAGGGGTATGTGGGTGGTGGGTTGTAATATTGGGGGGGGTATTGTATGTTTTTTTTTACAGGCAAAATAGCTGAATTTCTTGGGGCATGCCCCGCAAAGGGCACTGTTCAGGGCTGGTAAGGTAAAAGAGCTTTGAACTTTAGTAATTTAGAATAGGGTAGGGCATTTTTTTATTTTGGGGGGGCTTTGTTATTTTATTAGGGGGCTTAGAGTAGGTGTAATTAGTTTAAAATTGTTGTAATATTTTTCTTATGTTTGTAAATATTGTTTTAATTTTTTGTAACTTAGTTCTTTTTTATTTTTTGTACTTTAGCTAGTTTATTTAATTGTATTTATTTGTAGGAATTGTATTTAATTAATTTATTGATAGTGTAGTGTTAGGTTAATTGTAGGTAATTGTAGGTAGTTTATTTAATTAATTTATTGATAGTGTAGTGTTAGGTTTAATTGTAACTTAGGTTAGGATTTATTTTACAGGTAATTTTGTAATTATTTTAACTATTTTAGCTATTAAATAGTTCTTAACTATTTAATAGCTATTGTACCTGGTTAAAATAAATACAAAGTTACCTGTAAAATAAATATAAATCCTAAAATAGCTATAATATAATTATAATTTATATTTTAGCTATATTAGGATTTATTTTACAGGTAAGTATTTAGCTTTAAATAGGAATAATTTATTTAATAAGAGTTAATTAATTTCATTAGATTTAAATTATATTTAACTTAGGGGGGTGTTAGTGTTAGGGTTAGACTTAGCTTTAGGGGTTAATACATTTATTAGAATAGCGGTGAGCTCCAGTCGGCAGATTAGGGGTTAATGTTTGAAGTTAGGTGTCGGCGATATTAGGGAGGGCAGATTAGGGGTTAATACTATTTATTATAGGGTTAGTGAGGCGGATTAGGGGTTAATAACTTTATAATAATAGCGGTGCGGTCCGCTCGGCAGATTAGGGGTTAATAAGTGTAGGCAGGTGGAGGCGACGTTGTGGGGGGCAGATTAGGGGTTAATAAATATAATATAGGGGTCGGCGATGTTAGGGCAGCAGATTAGGGGTACATAGGGATAATGTAAGTAGCGGCGGTTTACGGAGCGGCAGATTAGGGGTTAATAATAATATGCAGGGGTCAGCGATAGCGGGGGCGGCAGAATAGGGGTTAATAAGTGTAAGGTTAGGGGTGTTTAGACTCGGGGTACATGTTAGAGTGTTAGGTGCAGACGTAGGAAGTGTTTCCCCATAGCAAACAATGGGGCTGCGTTAGGAGCTGAACGCGGCTTTTTTGCAGGTGTTAGGTTTTTTTTCAGCTCAAACAGCCCCATTGTTTTCTATGGGAGAATCGTGCACGAGCACGTTTTTGAGGCTGGCCGCTTGCGTAAGCAACTCTGGTATTGAGAGTTGAAGCTGCGTTAAATATGCTCTACGCTCCTTTTTTGGAGCCTAACACAGCCTTTATGTGGACTCTCAATACCAGAGTTATTTTTATGGTGCGGCCAGAAAAAAGCCGGCGTTAGCTACGAGGGTCTTTACCGACAAAACTCCAAATCTAGGCCAAAGTGTTTAGTGTCCCTTTAAATTCTAAGAAAAGGGGGAAAAGTAATAATGAATGTATATTGCAAAGGTGTTTTTTAATAAGCGTAATCTAACATTTTATATTAAAATCTCAGAGTAGTTCATATCCCTTTAAAGGAAATGGACTGGAACTGTCATGTCCTTACTAGTTTGATTGTCTCAAGGAACAGTAGTACGCAGAGCCAGAGACTGCTTGGCAGATATTAGCTACGATGTATTCCAAAACAGTGGGGCAGCGCATCAAACAATTCACTTGGGGATTTCCGAGTTATATTACAGAGAAGGAGGTTGCTCATTTTTTTAAGGAATACATTTGACGATAGCTAAGACACACGTAAATATATAAAACAACAAAATTGAATAATAAGAATATATTATATAATACAGCAATTTTCAGAATGTGGAGGTGTAAAACTACAGAGGAAAAGAATCAAATAGAATGACATTTAAAATCTATTTTTTTATTTTCATTGTTAAAGGAACAGTCTAGTCAAACTTTCATGATTAAGATAGGGCATGCAATTTTAAATAACTTTCCTATTTACTTTTATCTTCAAATTTACTTTGTTCTCTTGGTATTCCTAGTTGGAAGCTAAACCTAGGTAGAAATGATATGCTAATTTCTAAGCCCTTTAAAGGGACATTATACACTCATTTTTTTCTATGCATAAATGTTTTGTAGATGATCTATTTATATAGCCCATAAAGTTTTTTTTTAAATGTATAGTTTTGCCTATTTTTTTTTATTTATTTTTTTTACAAATTGTTTTTATTGAGGTACATAAGTCAGACATACAGACAATGTAACATATAACACAAATTACCATACAGTACAAAAAATAAAATAAACATTCCCACATAAATCCATAGTAATATGGTATACCTTTTGCACTTTGCAACAACAGAATAGTGTATAATTAGAAATGGCAGAAGTAGAATATGATGCCTGTTCATAAAGGAACCTTCCCTAGGAAACCTAGATGGTCACTGAGTCTTGGAACTTAAATCAAGGAACATACATAGATATAAGAGAAGGTATAATGGAGTAAAGAGACCACTCTTGGATCTCCTAACAGTAACCTTGGATCTCTTAACAGTAACCTCAGATTTTATAATAAACATAAAGTATTATCTGTTGTAATAAAAGTCATAACTGGGGCTGGTGTAGGAAACTTGTTCTGAGACTTGGACAGTTGACTTATAGACAAATACAGACAGCAGATAGAGAGGGGAGATGGAGGTCACTATGCTATAAGTAGGGGGCCCTAACTGACAACAGATAAAAAACAGAAAACAATACTATCATCTATAGAAATTATTGTAAGATTTAAGAGTGTTGCCCCTATCTCTGGAGCTGGGTTGGGTCTATTCTATGTCCTGGATACTCAAATTGTATGAAGCATAGCACACAAAATAAGTAAAATACCAGCAGCTCTATATAAGCACAAGGGAAGTGTGTCCAGTTAGATTATCTACTGCCCTTTATTGGATATTGCCGCTCCATAATTTTGCGGGGCATTGACTCAAATGTAATGTATAATATAAGCAGCCTCATGGTCTTCTCTGTCTGTGATAGTAAGATTTGTCCACTAATGTAATAGCAATGGAGACGAGTAACGCAGTGGGGTATGGGAAACCATGAGAAGTGCATAGCAGGGAAGAGTTAAACAGGATGGCATAATCTTTGCTGAAATCTAATTAGAAGGGTATACCACTAAAAAGTAGTGTACCACTAAGGGTGTACCACTAAAAAGTATATTAATATAACCGTGTTGGCAAAAATGGGGAATGGGTAATACAGTGATTATGTATCTTTTTAAACAACAAAAATTCTAGAGTAGACTGTTCCTTTCAAATATATTACAAGCACAAATCCCCAAATACGGAATACCAAAATCCGTAATTAGTCCAAAATCCACAATTTTTCATTAATATTTATTTTGTAAAAAAATTTAAAAATACAATTTTTCTCTACCAGTAAGTCACAATCTTTTCTTCCTGTGTCTTTGATTTGTTTTGTTTTTTTGTGTTCTAAAATCTAGTGTTTATTTTTTTATTTAAAACAAATATTAGCTTTCTTATTATTATTATATAAAACTACCTTTAGGGCCAGATTTATCAAAAGTTCCTGCTGCAGGCTTGCATGAATAAGCTTGCAGCCGTGAGTTAAGAAGCAGCAGTCATCAAACTTAAACCACTTCGCCACTTGCTATGTGGCGTATCTCAATCTCCCCGACTTGGGAGATTGACAGCCCTTGCTTGTGCGTGAGCAGGGGCAGCATTGCACACTAGCCGTGGTGTGCAATAATAAATTTGGGGATGCAATGCCAGGGAAACAGGGATGAAGATGAATGCCCCTTTCCAATGGACTTTGATAAATCTGGCCATTAGGCAACATGTATAAGCTATATTATTACATTAAAATATTGCCTAAATCAATGATTTTCAACCTTTTTTTTTTGCCGTGGCACACTTTTTTACATTAAAAAATCCTGTGGCACACCACCATCCCAAAATTTTACAAAATCACACATTGTAGCCTAATACAGTATATCTAACTATCTATCTATCTGTATATATATATATATATATATATATATATATATATATATATATATATATATATATATATATATATATATATATATATATATACATACATACATACACATACACTGTACTGTGCTGTCATGCCATGCCTTCCACAAACTATAAATGACATTTTTTTTTTTTTTTTTTTTAAATATTCTTTATTAAGGTTTCAAACAAGGCAAACATACAAAAAATGTCATTGGAAGAAAATACAAATACAGTGTATAATTACATTGCATGACATAACATAATCTTAAAATGCACAACAATTGCCTCTAAGACTATAAACCTACTGGACAATTTAAAGGGCCACTCTAGGGCCTTATAATGATGCATTACTGACATAGTTATAGTAGGTAAATTCAAATAGATTGAGATCTCTCTTGGATCTCAGATGAGAAACCCTGTTTTTCTCTTTTAATTTTGTATTATTAACAAAAAGTGCTAAACAAACCTGCAGAGCTTTGGGAGAAAAATATGGTCATTATCACATTGCACTGCAGGATATATGAATATGAGAATGGGAAGGGTGCGGTACAAGCGAGATACACCGCTAAGATAACCCTCCTAAGTTAGGAGGTATATTATTTGAAAAAATGAGGGTGAGGGGGGGAGGAGGTGGGAATTTTAATAATATAAACTAGGTATATATGAGAGAGCCGTTAGTTACTGAAGAGGGTGGGAAACATCTCTGCGACATGACTTAAAATAAACAGGCTACAATACATCAAAGCATTATATCGGTGTGAGTAAGAGCTAAATAGGTATGGGTGAAAGCGATACCTTGTTCCATAAAGCCCAGGGATCCAAGATGTTGCGGAAAACAAGGGTCATGTAGCTGCAAAATAGCATGTAAAGGGGAATGATTGTAGTTCTATATATTATTGCAGGTCCTGCCTGCGTTAGTAAACAAGCCCTCCTATGGTAACTAAGTTCTGTACATACCATCGATATTAGTAAAACATACCTATCTATAAAAGGCTGCTGATAAGGTGGTAGGAGGTCTTATAACTTGGAGCAGCATGGGAGCAAATGACACTTTGAAAAGAATAAATGTCAATCTTGGGGGAACATCATGACAATAAAGGGATGTATCAAATAAACATAATGGAACACCTATATTTCTAGACATTAATTGTGAAGGCGCAGCCTCGGCCGCTGACTACGCCTGTACGACCAAGGTAAAGAGAATAAAACAATGCAAACAGTTGTACGAATATACAGGTGTCCATCACTAGAAATAATATCAAGCATTTAATTTATAAAGAAAAGGAGTCCCAGTGAAGGCAAAAAAAACCTCCAAACGTAAACACACAATTGCATCATGTTAAACTGTAGAACTCCAAATTGTTAAGTGACCAAGGAAGCACTAGGTACTTTATCAAATAGAACTTAGATAGACATACAGGATGTGATATAAAATAGAATATACTGAGCCTTGCAGGCAGGGTAGGGGGAGAACATGGAGCAGTCTTGCCGCTAATGTAGAGAAAGATTTACTTGAGATTGAACCTATCAGGGTAGCGTACACTTGAAGGGGAAAAGGTTTGTTGTGCTATATCTGTGTGCAGACTAATAGAATCAAAGGGTGGCACCAACCTAGCAAAAGTAAGTGTAGATTAGGCTAACTAGAGCTGAGAGAATAGGTGGTGCAAAAGTATGTTCAGAGATCACTATTTACAGATTCACAGCTGTATGTTTTACTTCAGCAAAGGTGTGCTAAGTACTGGATGGGGATGTGGAAGAATATGAGGGTTCTCAGCTATTAATATCAGTAAATGTGATGTGTCGCTGCTAACATATACAAATTAAGTGCAACTAGGGAAAAAAAAAAGGAAGAAAAACATTGAACATTGCAATCATGGCTAAGTAACTAGCGAACAGTGACACCTGTAGATTCACTATATAAAAGCGGTAAACTATATAACTGTAATCAAGTTTTGTACAGAGACATATTGCACGCACTCGGTAATATAACTAATTCCCAGACTATTTAGAGACGTGACTGGGAAGCAGATGCACCCTAGAGTATTTAGGTATGACTTGGTTTCACAGAGCTCATCTTGTCTCTATAACAAGCAATCTTGACAGTCAATAATAAACAGTGGTATAAGCAAGAGAACACAATAACGGTGTAGAATATACAACTTTTGAATTAGGTGAACTGCCCTAGACACGAAAAACCTGTCATCCCACACAAACAAAAAATAAAAGATAGAAAACATATTTCTACAGGAAACTTAGCCAATGCCTGATTTTATGTCCTCCATTGCCTCCAGAAATGGAAGTCTTTTGTGCTGTGTGTCTCCGGGTAGACCCTTCTGCGGTAACATGCTGAAACCCTGGTCTTTGGTGTATGGGTAGTGTTGGAAGGGGCCACCGGAACAAAGGACCAATTTCGGGCAGATAAAGTACAAGACCTTCCAGGCTGTGACTCCGTTAATCTGAATTGCTTGGGGTTGATCTCCAGGGTCGCCGCCAAGCACAGCATAAGACGCCCGATATTTTTCAGGCATTTCACGGTCTATTGCAGCAGAAGGTGTGTAAGTTAGGACGGCTTCGCCTGGGAGCCATGGGCATTCAGCCGTGTAGGTTTTGTTCCCTGCTGTTTCTTTATTCATGCGGGATGCAGCCACTCCGTGATTAATTTCATCAGAACTTTGGACCTGGTGCCAAATAAACAGTGAGTTCAGAAGTCCTGCAGTTCCTCTATTTTGCGAGACATCAGAGATGAGCGAGTAAGTAGCGTGGTTTGTGGGCATTGTCTCTGCCTGCTTAGGCTCCGATGACACATGATGTCCGAATGCAGCACTGCAACTGTCTAGGAAGATATGTATTTTTCCCATAATGTAATCTGCGTCCTCCATGTTTAGACAAGCTATCGGTGCCCTAAGTTGGGGGTTACAAAGTACCAATCTTTAGTTAGATTCAGTTCATAGTTGGAGGTGTTGATCAGGCCGCAAGATGGCTGCTGCAGGCCGCGTATGCGGTGTTAGACGCACTAGGGTTTTAGGAATCTGTTGCCGCAGTACTGCTCCCTTCTAAAAGAAAGAGGTTGGTAAGAGCGGCTGAGGCTTCAAGTCTGCAATGGTGGTTAGATAGATGGACATTTGGGCACAGACAGTCGCAAATTTAGTTTTTTGTGTACAGTATGGATAGAGCTGTTAAGAAGTGCGACCGTCTGGCTTCAAAGTTGGCTCCGCCCCCTATAAATGACATATTGACATTCATCCACAAACAATCATAATGAGCGTCTGTGAATGAATGTCAATATGTCATGGTTGTAAATGATGCCTAATGAGCCTGTCACATACCTCCCAATATTTCAAAATTTGAAAGAAGGACACCCCCGCACTGAGAAAAGTCCCCCCCCCGCGCGCGCACCGGGAAAAGTGTTATCTGTGGAGCACAAGATTATATGTGGAGCATCTCCCTCTTCCTCTCCAGTGAGTCTCCAGTCCTCCAGTCATGTTCCTTGTGCTGAGAAGGAACGTGAGTGACGTGACCTGGCTGGAACCGTTCTGGAGGAAGAGCAAAGCTGCGCCAGCATGTATGGGGGATTGAAGTGTTGCGTGGTGCTGAGTGTAGAGCTGGCACTAGGCACATGTTGTGGTGGGTGGGGGTTCCTTCCAAGTGTGAACACGAGTCAGGGAGGCGAGCTGTCGCTGCGCAGTTACCCTCCTGTCGCTGCGCAGTTACCCTCAGTCATCATCTCACTCAAAATAAAAAAACGGGCCAGAATAAATAATAAACAAAATTTAAAAAATATGTCACACTGTTGTCAGTCTGCCGTGGCACACCAGAGAATCTCTCACGGCAAACTAGTGTGCCACGGCACACTGGTTGAAAAACACTGGCCTAAATGACAGAAGATATAATTATTTACACTTGGTCTCATCCCCTCTTCTAACTGTCTCATTTTACAGTTGCAAATATTCTGAAATCCAAAGTGATCCATAGTCTAAACTTTTTCTGGTCCCAAGCAGTTAAAGCATTTTATACCTGTTTTTTTTTTAAAAATGTTCCCAATACATAGATGTATGTCCACCAATAATTAATATGTTTGTATAATATACTTGTAGCTAAATCTTGATGTGGATAGATACTTATTACATTTAATAATTATTACATTCTATTAATAGAAAATAATTTCATAGACCCTAATTACGATTGTACAATAAATAATATGTGAAATGTTGACAGTACACTGGTAACAAGCCTCAATTTTCGAAAGTTTGTTTGTCCTGTCACTGCCATGCCCTGTGTAAGATGTAAGGTGTAGGGAGCTTTTGGAAGATTATTGCTTGGCTGTCCAGACGGCACATTTATGAAAATAATCCAGTGTGCATGAGCTAATGGGCACTGCTGTAGTAGCAGATCTCGGTTGACAGCTGTGAAATGTTTGCTGAAAATGCTTGACAAAAACAAATGAATAAGTAGCAAGCAGAAAATTGTGCCCCAAAGCTCCAAAATAAGTTTGAAGATATCTGCAGAGTAAATGTTCTTAGACTCACTGGTAGGGATGGGGAATGTTTTGCAATTTTCGAATTTTGAATGTTTGTACAACATTCTAACATTTGTTTAATGTAATAGTATTTTTAATGCTTTTTTCAATGTAATATTCTATTCAAATTTTTCTAATAATTAGATTGGAATTATGTAATATTCGAATTCGAAAAATTTGAATCAATATACTTGTAATAGTATCTCTAATGCTCTCTTTAAAGTGATGGTAAACTTTAAATAATCAAATGCCAGAAATGTAATCTTTGCCATTAAAAAGTATATGTGTACCTTTTTTTTTTTTTAAAAAAAACCATCTGTGAAAGAGTTACATTAGTACATATAGTAATGCTTATATTATAATGTTATGCCGGCCCACATGGATGAACTGTTTTTTTTTTTTAATAACAATTCCAGTGACCATCCAATCAACATGTGTCTCAGTTGACAATCTTGAAGTCCAGCCCCTTTATAGCCCATAGAAAGCCTATGTAGAGAGTGCATATGACTGATCTATACATCACAACCCAGCCAGAGGAAATTAAGAGGAAATTAAGGGGGATGGAGGAACAGACAATACCGATTAGGATTATAAACCCTTTATTATAATATATATATATACAATTTTAAAAAAAATGATGTGGTTTTACTTGCAAACTAATATATGTTTTATTGCAACAGTCTTATAGTCTGAACTTTACTATCACTTTAACAATCCTGCTTTTTCAAATAAAGATACCAAGAGAACAAAGAAACATTGATAATAGGTGTAAATTAGAAAGATGCTTAAAATTGCCTGCTCTATCTGAATCATGAGAGAAACATTTTGGGTTTACTATTCCTTTAAATATAATATTTGAATTAGAAACATTTTAAGTGATATATTTGTATCTATTATGTATCAATTTACTAAATTCCCTACCACACAAACTATTGAAGTTTTGTTAAATTGAATGTTACATTCGAAATTTCAAATGTGAAAAATTGATTTAATTATGAACATTCGAAAATTGGAAATAACATTAGTTATTGTCCAAAACGAATGTCCACAAGACTATTCGTTCTACCAAAGGAAATACACTTTCAGCACATTCGCCCATCCCTATTCACTGGCAAATCCCTCTACTTTCTTTTATTTCATAACAATTTGTAAATGTCTGGCAATTGTGTAAATATTGAATACATTGTAAAAGCATTACAGAACATGTTGGTGCTTTATAAATAACACTATGAATATTAAAGGGATAGCAACGTTAAAAAAATAAGCCTACATGATACAGATAGAGCATTCAATTTTAAGTCACTTTTAAATTCACTTTTTTCAAATGTACTTTGTTCTCTTGGTATTCCTTGTTGAAAAAGAATATGCACATATCTGATACTAGTGGGAGCTAGCTGCTGATTGGTGCCTGCACACAATTGTCTTTTGTGATTGGCTAACTAGATGTGTTCAGCTAGCTGCCAGTAGTGCAATGCTGTTCCTTCAGAAAATAATTACAAGAGAATAAAGCAAATTTGATAATAGAAGTAAATTTGAAAATTGTTTGTTCTATCCAAATCATGAAAGAAAAAAATTGGGGTTTCCTGTCGCTTTAAGGAAGATAGACTGTTGCTCATGCATGCTGCATATACAGTAAAACCATGGGGTTTTTCTTTGCAGCATACATAGAGCTGGAGATGGAAACAGATAGTAGGGTAATAAATGCTAAAACCTGTATAATTTAAAGGGATGCATTGTGCATCTTTCCCCTGAGCAATGAGCGCTGGAGTGCACTTCCACTGATAACATAATATCTGGTGTACTATGACCTCTGATGATGAGCTGTGGGCAGTATAGAAGTTGCAAGTACAAAGGAAGTTTCATTTGAAAAATGTATGAATTAAACAGGTAACATTTAAAGGGACATGAAACCCACATTTTTTCTTTTATAATTTAGAAAGAGCATGCAATTTTAAACAACTTTCAAATGTATATAAATTGCTTTATTCTCTTGATAGCCTTTGTTGAAAAGCAAATCTAAATAGGCTCAGTAGCTGCTGATTGGTGGCTGCATATAAAGGCCTCATGTGATTGGCTCACCCGTGTGCAGTGCTATTTCTTTAACAAAGGATACCTAAAGAATGAAGCAAATTAGATAATAGAAAGAAATTAAAATGCTGTTAATAAACTTTTGAATAAATAAAACAGAAGTGACATAGAGCTCTGGGCCAGATCATATGACACTGTCCTTTATAAGTGCCCACTCATGAGCTGTTTTATATATGTATATACACTGGTAACATGCCACATATATATAGAATAGTTGTAAGGCAGCTGTGCATTTGGCGTTTATTAAAGAGAGTAATACTGGCATATTTTTCTCTCTCATGAGTGAGCTTTAGTGAATCAGTGTCAGAGAATAATATAGTGACTGATAATGTAGCTAGAGAGACCTCTTAGTTCATTTAGCACTGTAGCGTGTAGCAGGGACAGTGCAGCATATATGGTTATGCACAATTCACTCTAGGATCTCTGATTGTAAATTGCAGGAAATGCAGACAAATTAAATAATAAAAGCTGGTGTTGTTATTTTTATTTGCTTAAAGGGACAGGAAACCCCAACATTTTCTTTCATGATTTGGATAGAACATATAATATTAAACAACTTTCCAATTTACTTCTATTATCAAATTTGCTTTGTTCTCTTGTTAATCTTTGTTGAAGGAACCGCATTGCATTGCTGTCGGCTGTATGAACACATCTGGTCAGCCAATCACAAAAAACAAATGTGTGCAGGCACCAATCAGCAGCTAGCTCCAAGTAGTGTAGGATATGTGTGTATTCTTTTTCAACAAGGGATACCAAGAAAACAAAGCACATTTGAAATTATAAGTGAATTTAAAAGTGTCTTAAAAAGACATGCTCTATCTGAATCATGCAACTTTAATTTTGACTTTTCTATCCCCTTAATTAAACATAGTATGTGGTAATTTAATTATGAATTTAAAGGAACATGGCACTGCAATATGTATTCCCCTTTAATATGATCCATTTGCTGGACAGTATTACATTGTTTACAAATAGATAATTTTCCTTTATTTTGTCATGTGAGATGATTTATTTTGCCTGTTGAAACCACCATCTATACTGAAAAGTTAATTACTGTAGCAATGGCTATTGAAAAGTTATGTAATCAAGAGGCAGCAGCAGATATCAGCTTCCAAGTGGAGGTGAAAGTGAGCAGCCCATTTGAAAGGGTCTTCCTGTAGCTGTTTTGAATACAACAAGCTCATATCAGCTGCTTCCTTGAGCAGATTATCCCTTTAATTGAGGATCTTAGCTATTTATTTATTTTTATTTATAGCACCCAAAACAATACAGCGCTACACAAAGGAATAACATTTGAGGGAAATATTCTTAGAGAAAAAAACATTGAGAGACACATTGACTGCTTGCTGCGCTTTATGCAATCAGATTCATTGTTAAGGGGCATAGAAAGCTGCGTTCTTTGCAATATCTATGACAGATGAATGTACTTGTTTTTAGACTCAGAGGCTTATCTAGCAGCAGTTTGTATTGTGCACTTTTATTTCGAGTTCATTTTAGATTAAATGCATCTTTTTTTTTTTTTTTTAAATGAAGAAATATTTTGTAGCTTTTACATATGGATAATAGAAAATGTTGTTTTGTGTTCCTTAGATATGAGCAGAAGTTGTGATTAGCACATAGATAATCCATGAGTGGCATTACAAGGCAATAGCCGAGGTTATTGGGAGTTAAAATAAAACAATATTTTCATCTTTGCTGGGCTTTATCTTATTTCATTTACATATACTGGTGTATCCTCTGCGTCACAAACCACCTCCTGCTCTAGGAACTCCTGCTGCAACTTTCCCTTTTTTACAATTAACCCTACCTGTGTCAGTTTCTCACATACTGTCCCTACTGCCATGCTATGCTGCCTAGCCCCCACCCCTTGTTAACCCCTTATCATACTGCCTCCCATCCTATGTTATCCCTTTAGCATACTAACCCCTGTCCTATGTTAATCCCCTTACAATAATCCCCACCCCATATTAACCCCTTACCATATCTCTACTAACCCTATAATGCCCAGCCTTCCACCCCATTAACTCTACACTGGCATGATTCCAATAATAATTAATCCACATGATGACACCTACCGTATTAACTCTACAACTCTACCTTATCATTCCATTTAAACCCACATATGTCTACTTGACTCAACTTAAGCACAATTCTTCCAGTACCTTAAACCTTCCTATAACAAACAGTTAATGTTTTTCCTGGCTGTGCCTGTGTCTTTACCAGTGTCATGTGGGATACTGTTGTCCAGAATAAAACAAGCTGAAATCAATGGTTGAGAGGCTACAATTACCAGATGTAATGCTCGTGGGATATTCCTCTCTCAGACCGAGCTCGGCCAGTAGTCTTGTTATCCCGGCGTCGAGCCGGAATAATAGGGAACAACCCAGAGCAGAGAAAGTTAGTAAGAAGAGGAAGGCGGCACTCACCACAGGCTGGACAGTCCCCAGCGGCAACGGCAGAGCAGTCCAAGGACAAACCACTAGAATGCTCAGGCAGGTAGGGTTTGGCAACAGAAAAGCAGTCCAAGGGCACACCATTAGAATGGTCAGGCAGGCAGGATTTGGCAACAGTAAAGCAGTCCAAGGGCACACCACTAGAATGGTCAGGCAGGCAGGATTTGGCAACTGTAAAGCAGTCCAAGGGCACACCACTAGAAAGGTCAGGCAGGCAGGGTTCGGCAACAAATAGGCAATCCAGAACAACAGGGATTAATAAGCAGAGTAGTCAGACAGGCAGGGTTCAGCAACAGTATATCAATCCAGTAGTTAAGGGTTATAGCAGGCAGAGTGGTTTGACAGGTAGGGTTCAGCAACAGTATATCAATCCAGTAATTTAAGGGTTAAAGCAGGTAGAGTAGTCAGACAGGCAGGGATCAAACACGAGTCGGCTTTAAATGAAAACAACGATCTATCACACCCAGGAGCACACAAGGTAACATATATACTTGGGCAGTGATAGATCGTTGTGCTGACACTTACATAGTCGCAGGATTCGGCCAGGTGTCCGGACCGATATCAGGAAGAGGAGAGCGTGCAGCGATAACGTCAGCGCCGCATGCATCCGGATCTGTCACAAACCCTGGCTACGAGCAGGGAAGGAGATGCTGCGCCACTAGCAACGGCTAGAGCGGCGCGGCGTGACACCACAAAACCTTACTGGGACACTGCAAGTTAGACACAGTAACCGAGCAGGATCTAGGGGTAAGAGACCAACAAGACTAAATTTAGTTTCTTTGTAAAAGTTTAGTATAGATGAAGACATAGATGACAATAACATCATAATTACACTTTCATGATCCAGATAGAGCTTGTTATTTTAAACAACTTTCCAATTTACTTCTGTTATTAAATTTGTTTTGTTCATTTTGTATCTTTTATTGAAGAGTAAAACTAGGTAGGCTCATAAGAGCTCAGGAGTGTGCACGTGACTTTAGTACTCTATAGCACCAGAGTATTAAAGACACGTGCACACTCCTGTGCTCTTATGAGCCTACCTAGTTTTACTCTTCAATAAAAATTACCAAGAGAACAAACTGGAAAGTTGCATGCTCTATCTGAATCATGAAAGTTTAATTTATACTTTACTGTCCCTTTAAAAAGAGATCTCTTGAAAGCAGTGGCATCCAAGGTAAAATGCACTGATAATTCAAGTAACAGTAACAATGGTGCAAAAGAAATAGTCAAATACAAAAGTAAACTGCAAGTCACTATGCTAAGGTAGAGAAAAAGGAAATTCAAAATCAGGCAATCCAGGTCAAAGCCTCACATGGAAAAACATTTAATAAATGCAAAGTAAAAAAAAAACCCACAAGTTAAAGTAAAATACCAAATCAGTCCAAAACAAGGGGTTAATACAGAACACTCAATACACAAGCAGCATCAGGTTGCAAACAGAAAGCTTATAAATACTACTACAATTAAGGCCTAATTGATATTTTAGGCTTCCTTAACCCCTTAGTGACCACAGCACTTTTCCATTTTCTGACAGTTCGGGACCAAGGCTATTTTTACATTTCTGCAGTGTTTGTGTTTCCTCTTATTCATTTACTGTACCCACACATATTATATACCGTTATTCTCGCCATTGAATGGACTTTCTAAAGATACCATTATTTTCATCATATCTTATAATTTACTATAAACATTTTTATAAAATATCATGAAAAAAATGAAAAAAAAAACACACTTTTTCTAACTTTGACCCCCAAAATCTGTTAGATATCTACAACCACCAAAAAACACCCATGCTAAATAGTTTCTAAATTTTGTCCTGAGTTTAGAAATACCCAATGTTTACATGTTCTTTTCTTTTTTTGCAAGTTATAGGGCAATAAGTACAAGTAGCACTTTGCTATTTCCAAACCACTTTTTTTTCAAAATTAGCAATAGTTACATTGGAACACTGATATCTGTCTGGATTTCCTGAATATCCCTTGACATGTATATATATTTTTTTAGAAGACAACCCAAAGTATTGATTTAGGTCCATTTTGGTATATTTCATGCCTCCATTTCACCGCCAAATGCGATCAAATAAAAAAAATTGTTCACTTTTTCACAAACGTTAGGTTTCTAACTGAAATTATTTACAAACAACTTGTGCAATTATGGCACAAATGGTTGTAAATGCTTCTCTGGGATCCCCTTTGTTCATAAGTAGCAGACATTTATGGTTGTGGCATTACTTTTTGGTAATTAGAAGGCTGCTAAATTCTGCTGTGCACCACATTTATTATGCCCAGCAGTGAAGGGGTTAATTAGGTATTCTTGTAGGGAGCATGTAGGGTTAATTTTAGCTTTAGTGTAGTAGACAACCCAAAGTATTGATCTAGGCCCATTTTGATATATTTCATGCCACCATTTCACCGCCAAATTCGATCAAATAAAAAAAACGTTAACTTTTTCACTAACTTTGGGTTTCTCACTGAAATTATTTACAGCTTATGCAATTATTGTACAAATGGTTGTAAATGCTTCTCTGGGATCCCCTTTGTTCAGAAATAGCAGACATATATGGCTTTGGGGTTGCTTTTTGGTAATTAATGCCGCTGCGCACCACACTTGTAATATGCCCAGCTTTAGTGTAGAGATCAGCCGCCCACCTGACACATCCCACCCCATGATCCCTCTCAAACAGCTTTCATCCCTCCCCCACCCCACAATTCTCCCCACTATCTTAAGTACTGGCAGAAAGTCTGCCAGTACTAAAAAAAAAGGCTTATTTTCATTTTTTCATTAAAAAAAAAAAAAATATATATATATATATATATATATATATATATATATATTCTACTGTGTATAATCTCTCCTTAGCTCTCAACCTCATTGATCCCCCCCCCCCCCCCAAAGAGCTCTCTAACCCTCCCCCCACCATTTTGGGTACTGGCAGCTGTCTGCCAGTATCCACTTTGCACTTAAATGTGTTTTTTTTTTTTTAAATAACCACTTTTTTCTGTAGTGTAGCTGCCCCCCTGCATACCCTCCCCCTCCTAGATCTATTTTTAGAAATTATTTCCCCCCTCCTCTCCCACCCACCACCCTGTCCTACCACTTTGAATTTGTAAAGCCCGGATCTTTTCCGACTGCTGGCCGGAAGATTGCCAGCGATGGGCCACCCACCCGCCTCCCTGTAGCTGCTCCCATCCACCAACGATCTGCACCATCGCTGGCCGATGCAGAGAGGGCCACAGAGCTCGCTTCCAGAGCTTCAAACCCCAGAGGACGTGCCAGGCACGTCCTTGGTCGTTAAGTGACCTCCAATGGATCGTAAGAGGTTAAAGGTACAGCACGTCTTACTGCACCAGGGACAGAAATTACTCTCTTAAACAAGTTCCTGTTATGACACTTCCTACTTTACTGCTGTCAGGGGAAAGCTCCAAGCACCCAAGGGATGAATCAAGCACCTAAAATATAATCTTCCTATAAATTCTACTAAAATAAACAAAACATACCCACAGACCTTGCTTCTCTATCAAGAGATGTCCTCCATCAGCCTCGCTTGGCCTGAATGATTAATAAAAAATAAAAATAAAGTGACAGCGCTAATAAGCTAGGGTCAAGTATAAATCTATATACACTCTACTGGGAGTAAAATTTCTAATTAATATATGTAATCAAGATTTGTGACAACAGATACAATGTGGGTGGGGGGGATATATATATATATATAAACCAGATAATAATAGAAAGCATTAATTTGTATCTGTTGTTACAAATCTTGATTACATATATTAATTAGAAATATTACTCCCAGTAGAGTGTGTATAGATTTATACTTGACCCTAGCTTATTAGCGCTGTCAATTTATTTTTATTTTTTATATATTATTTATCCTGGAGGGGATATTTTAGTGTCGGCCAGGTCCTTCATATTTATCTTGGGCGCTCCATACCTTACCTCTCATTTGACACTGAATGATTAATAAATCAGAGGAATTAGTTGAATCAGTCCTGATTTTGATCCCTCACGCCTCAGAGCTCATTTACCTTTATTTTGGCATGTGAAATAGCTGATTTAGCCGGTAGTATCCCCACCTATACTTTGGTATAGGCTTCTGATATGCTATGTAAACACAGCCAGCAAAAGAAATTTCACTCCCAGTGGGGTGTAGGATAGTTAAAGGGCCAGTAAACCTAGAAAATAATGTTATATAATTCTGCACATAGTGCAGAATTATATAACATTATATTAGTGCTAGCTTTATATAACATAATATTACCTGTGAATTTTTATTAAAAAGGAGGGGTTCTCTGTCTGACAGCGGGAGTGAGCTACATTGAGTGTAATGGCGCAGTCGGGCCAGGCTGTGACTAGACAGCTGCCCTCAGAGGGAAAACCAGACCCGCTCAGTAGAGCACAGAGGGCAGGTCTGAAAAATCCTCTTTTTTAATAAAAATTCCAGCGGCAATATTATGTTATATAAAGCTAGCACTGATATAATGTCATATAATTCTGTATTATGTGCAGAATTATATAACATTATTTTCTAGGTTTACTGGCCCTTTAAGTAATACAATCTATCAGCTAGATTTAGAGTTTTGTCGGTAACGACCCGCGTAGCTAACGCTGGCTTTTTTCTGGCCGCACCTTTTAAATAACTCTGGTATTGAGAGTTCACAGAATGGCTGCGTTAGGCTCCAAAAAGGGAGCGTACAGGCATATTTAACGCCACTGCAACTCTCGATACCAGAGTTGCTTACGGACGCGGACAGCCTCAAAAACGTGCTCGTGCACGATTCCCCCATAGAAAACAATGGGGCTGTTTGAGCTGGAAAAAAAACTAACACCTGCAAAAAAGCCGCGTTCAGCTCCTAACGCAGCCCCATTGTTGTCTATGGGGAAACACTTCCTACGTCTGCACCTAACACCCTAACATGTACCCCGAGTCTAAACACCCCTAACCTTACACTTATTAACCCCTATTCTGCCGCCCCCGCTATCGCTGACCCCTGCATATTATTTTTAACCCCTAATCTGCCGCTCCGTAAACCGCCGCTACTTACATTATCCCTATGTACCCCTAATCTACTGCCCCTAACACCGCCGACCCCTATATTATATTTATTAACCCCTAATCTGCCCCCCTCAACGTCGCCTCCACCTGCCTACACTTATTAACCCTTAATCTGCCGAGCGGACCGCACCGCTATTATAATAAAGTTATTAACCCCTAATCCGCCTCACTAACCCTATAATAGATAGTATTAACCCCTAATCTGCCCTCCCTAACATCGCCGACACCTAACTTCAAACATTAACCCCTAATCTGCCGACTGGAGCTCACCGCTACTCTAATAAATGTATTAACCCCTAAAGCTAAGTCTAACCCTAACACTAACACCCCCCTAAGTTAAATATAATTTAAATCTAACAAAATTAATTAACTCTTATTAAATAAATTATTCCTATTTAAAGCTAAATACTTACCTGTAAAATAAATCCTAATATAGCTACAATATAAATTATATTTATATTAGAGCTATTTTAGGATTTATATTTATTTTACAGGTAACTTTGTATTTATTTTAACCAGGTACAATAGCTAAAATAGTTAAAATAATTACAAAATTACCTGTAAAATAAATCCTAACCTAAGTTACAATTAAACCTAACACTACACTATCAATAAATTAATTAAATAAAATACCTACAATTACCTACAATTAAACCTAACACTACACTATCAATAAATTAATTAAATACAATATCTACAAATAAATACAATGAAATAAACTAACTAAAGTACAAAAAATAAAAAAGAATTAAGTTACAAAAAATAAAAAAATATTTACAAACATCAGAAAAATATTGCAACAATTTTAAACTAATTACACCTACTCTAAGCCCCCTAATAAAATAACAAAGACCCCCAAAATAAAAAAATGCCCTACCCTATTCTAAATTACTAAAGTTCAAAGCTCTTTTACCTTACCAGCCCTGAACAGGGCCCTTTGGGGGGCATGCCCCAAAGAATTCAGCTCTTTTGCCTGTAAAAAAAACACATACAATACCCCCCCCAACATTACAACCCACCACCCACATACCCCTAATCTAACCCAAACCCCCCTTAAATAAACCTAACACTAAGCCCCTGAAGATCTTCCTACCTTATCTTCACCATACCAGGTTCACCGATCGATCCAGAAGAGCTCCTCCGATGTCCTGATCCAAGCCAAAGCGGGGGGCTGAAGATGCCCATGATCCGGCTGAAGTCATCATGCAAGCGGGAGCTGAAGAGGTCCATGATCCGGCTGAAGTCATCATCCAAGCGGGAGCTGAAGAGGTCCATGATCCAGGTGAAGTCTTCTATCAACAGCATCTTCAATCTTCTTTCTTCCGTATCCATCTTGCAGACCTCCGACGCAGAACATCCTGCTGGCCCGACGGACTACCGACGAATGAAGGCTCCTTTAAGGGACGTCATCCAAGATGGCGTCCCTCAAATTCCGATTGGCTGATAGGATTCTATCAGCCAATCGGAATTAAGGTAGGAAAATTCTGATTGGCTGATGGAATCAGCCAATCAGAATCAAGTTCAATCCGACTGGCTGATCCGATCAGCCAATCAGATTGAGCTTGCATTCTATTGGCTGTTCCGATTAGATATTGTATTTAATTAATTTATTGATAGTGTAGTGTTAGGTTTAATTGTAGGTAATTGTAGGTATTTTATTTAATTAATTTATTGATAGTGTAGTGTTAGGTTTAATTGTAACTTAGGTTAGGATTTATTTTACAGGTAATTTTGTAATTATTTTAACTATTTTAGCTATTGTACCTGGTTAAAATAAATACAAAGTTACCTGTAAAATAAATATAAATCCTAAAATAGCTATAATATAAATATCATTTATATTGTAGCTATATTAGGATTTATTTTACAAGTAAGTATTTAGCTTTAAATAGGAATAATTTATTTAATAAGAGTTAATTTATTTCGTTAGATTTAAATTATATTTAACTTAGGGGGGTGTTAGTGTTAGGGTTAGACTTAGCTTTAGGGGTTAATAAATTTATTAGAATAGTGGTGAGCTCCAGTCGGCAGATTAGGGGTTAATGTTTGAAGTTAGGTGTCGGCGATGTTAGGGAGGGCAGATTAGGGGTTAATACTATTTATTATAGGGTTAGTGAGGCGGATTAGGGGTTAATAACTTTATTATAATAGCGGTGCGGTCCGCTTGTTAGATTAGGGGTTAATAAGTGTAGGGAGGTGGAGGCGACGTTGTGGGGGGCAGATTTGGGGTTAATAAATATAATATAGGGGTCGGCGGTGTTAGGGGCAGCAGATTAGGGGTACATAAGGATAACGTAGGTGGCGGCGCTTTGCGGTCGGCAGATTAGGGGTTAATTATTGTAGGTAGCTGGCGGCGACGTTGTGGGGGGTAGGTTAGGGGTTAATAAATATAATACAGGGGTCGGCGGTGTTAGGGGCAGCAGATTAGGGGTACATAAGGATAACGTAGGTGGCGGTCGGCAGATTAGGGGTTAATTATTGTAGGTAGCTGGCGGCGACGTTGTGGGGGGCAGGTTAGGGGTTAATAAATATAATATAGGGGTCGGCGGTGTTAGGGGCAGCAGATTAGGGGTACATAAGTATAACGTAGGTGACGGTCGGCAGATTAGGGGTTAAAAAAATTTAATCGAGTGGCGGCGATGTGGGGGGGGCCTCGGTTTAGGGGTACATAGGTAGTTTATGGGTGTTAGTGTACTTTAGAGCACAGTAGTTAAGAGCTTTATAAACCGGCGTTAGCCCAGAAAGCTCTTAACTACTGACTTTTTTTCTGCGGCTGGAGTTTTGTCGTTAGAATTCTAACGCTCACTTCAGCCACGACTCTAAATACCGGAGTTAGAAAGATCCCATTGAAAAGATAGGATACGCAATTGACGTAAAGGGATCTGCGGTATGGAAAAGTCACGCCTGGAAAGTGAGAGTTAGACCCTTTCCTGACTGACTCCAAATACCGGCGGTAGCCTAAAAACAGCGTTAGGAGCCTCTAACGCTGGTTTTCACGGCTACCGCCAAACTCTAAATCTAGGCCTTAATTTCCATAAATAGCTCTCATTATTTGTATGAAAGACATCGTGACACTTGCAGGGACAGCCCCTTTTTAAATAGAATTCCATGAGTGCTGCCGCTGCTAGTGTTGGCATGGAAAACCACATCTTGACTGGTGATTTTTTTTTAATCATGGTCTTGATATTGGTCTTTGGTTTACAGACAGATATAAGATAAGGAAGCATGTGTGTATACACAAAGTGATAAAATAACGAGATCTGATTTTATCTACACCTCAACCCATTTTAATAGTTTGTGGTTTCAAAGCACAAAACTAGCGTATTCATATACAAAAATATACATGAAATTGCATTTTCTCAGATATTTTTTTACTCAGCTGGTATTAAAAGCCATTGGCAATACATTAAGAGAAAAACTATTTTACAGTATACTGTCCCTTTAACCAATCTAGATTAAAATATATATACATTAGTGAATATCCAAACCAGGAAGTAACTGATCTAGCCTTGTATTTTCTTGACTTTTTTTCTGCGGCTGGAGTTTTGTCGTTAGAATTCTAACGCTCACTTCAGCCACGACTCTAAATACCGGAGTTAGAAAGATCCCATTGAAAAGATAGGATACGCAATTGACGTAAGGGGATCTGCGGTATGGAAAAGTCACGCCTGGAAAGTGAGAGTTAGACCCTTTCCTGACTGACTCCAAATACCGGCGGTAGCCTAAAAACAGCGTTAGGAGCCTCTAACGCTGGTTTTCACGGCTACCGCCAAACTCTAAATCTAGGCCTTAATTTCCATAAATAGCTCTCATTATTTGTATGAAAGACATCGTGACACTTGCAGGGACAGCCCCTTTTTAAATAGAATTCCATGAGTGCTGCCGCTGCTAGTGTTGGCATGGAAAACCACATCTTGACTGGTGATTTTTTTTTAATCATGGTCTTGATATTGGTCTTTGGTTTACAGACAGATATAAGATAAGGAAGCATGTGTGTATACACAAAGTGATAAAATAACGAGATCTGATTTTATCTACACCTCAACCCATTTTTATAGTTTGTGGTTTCAAAGCACAAAACCAGCGTATTCATATACAAAAATATACATGAAATTGCATTTTCTCAGATATTTTTTTACTCAGCTGGTATTAAAAGCCATTGGCAATACATTAAGAGAAAAACTATTTTACAGTATACTGTCCCTTTAACCAATCTAGATTAAAATATATATACATTAGTGAATATCCAAACCAGGAAGTAACTGATCTAGCCTTGTATTTTCTAAGATAATAGTGAAAAAATACCTACTAGAGTCTCAACTCTTTGCATTAAGGTTTACTAAGGTGTCTAACGTTTTTTTATTTACATATCAGGCAATTTATATAATTGATTTGAATGTAGAAGCTTCTTGGGACTTTAAAGGGACATTGTACACTAGATTTTTCTTTGTGTTGTAAATGATCCATTTATGTAGCCCATCTGGTGATGTTTTTGTAACAATGTATAGTTTTGCTTATTTTTTAATAACATTGTGCTGATTTTCAGACTCCTAACCAAGCCCAAAAGTTTTAGATGTATACTAATGTATACAGACTTCACATTGCTTATGCTTATATAATGGGTCTATTCATATGCAGGGGATGGAGGAAAGGGAGAAGGGTCTGCTCTCAGCCCCTTTCAGTGGGTGTTCCAGACTAATCTTTTCAACAGAGCTAAACTTGGAGCTTCTAAGTAAGTTTTAAAAGGTTTTATACTGGATTTTTAAATCAGTATCTGTACATATTATTTTTTATAGTAGTGTCTTTTACATGCAGTTAAATTAAAATTGGGGTATACTGTCCCTTTAAACAGCCTTGAAAGGACAAAAAAAAGACAATTTAAGATGTTATTACATTTTAAATAACAGCTTTATATGGTAATTTTATTCATGTTGAATGTAAGAAAATGTATTTGGTTTATGTCTTATAATTATTTATTCATGATCAATTTATGTATTAATTTATTGCTTACATGGGAAAAACAAAAAAAATGAGCATAGCTTCAGTATAAATAGTGTTCCCCAAAAATAGCCATTACATGACTGGACTGATAGAAAAGTATTTTACTGTATCACTCTAAGAATGAGAAATATATTTGTTTGCTTCCCAAGAGAACATACACTGGCTTTATTAGACTAATTAATATCCATGATGATTGACCAATAGGACAAAGAACAGTTATTTCTCCAATTTCTGTGCTGTTTTCTTTTCTTTTCATCAATATGAAAGCGTTTTGCTATTCAATTAAAATAATAATTTACAAGACTTGCATTTCCCTTAAAAAATGAAGCATTGCTTTTTCCCTGCGCAAATAAATGTTCAGGACTATTCAATATACTGGATTAAAAACCACTCACTGGCTTCCTTAGAGAGCATCACTCACCCACAACATAAATATTTTATCAGGAACAGTAGAATCACATATAACAATGAGATATGTTTATCTCTGTAGCTACTGAAAGCAACATAATTACTGAACAAACAAAGGGCAAGGTACAGTCTGCAATATGTAATCTACAAACTAGCATAGATTGCTTGTATTTGAGATGTGTGTGTATATATATATATATATATATATATATATGTATGTATATATATATATATATATATCCCCTGTAGCGGCATTTATCATTGCACAAGCATTTCTAGTGAAATGCTTGTGCAATGCCGCCCCCTGCAGATTTGGGTGTCAATTAACCCGATCTTATCCGATTGCTCAGAGGTGGCGGACGAGTTAAGAAGCTGCTTTTAAACTCCTGTTTCCGGCGAGCCTGAAGGCTCGCGCGGAAACAGGTAAATAGGGGGTTGATAAATCGGCCCCCTTGTCTATAGTCTATAGTTTAACCTTTGTCCATGATTATTTCAGTGGCATGTTAAAGGGACAAGAAACCCAATTGTTTTTCTTTCATGATTCAGACAGAGCATACCATTTTAAACAACTTTCCAATTTACTTCTATTATTTAATTTGCATCCTTCTCTTGTTATCATGTGCTGAAAGGTTTATCTAGGCAAGCTCAGGAGCAGCAGAGAACCTAGGTTCTAGCTGTTGATTGGTGATTCCATATATATATATATATATATATATAGATTGTTATTGGCTCACCCATTTGTTCAGTTAGAAACCAGTAGTGCATTGCTGCTCCTTGAACAAATGATACCCAGAGAATGAAAGAGATTAGATAATAGAAGTAAATTAGAATTTTTTTTTTAAATTGTATTCTCTATCTGAATTATGAAAGAAAAATTTTGTGTTTCATGTACCTTTAACCAGTAATGTATTTTACACTTGTATGGAACTATATTTTTAAAGGGACATTAAATTCAAAATTAAACTTTCATTATTCAGATAGAGCATGCAATTTTAAACAACTTTCCAATTTACTTCAATTAACCAAATGTGCACACTCTTTTTATATTTAAACTTTTTGAGTCCCCAGCTCCTACTGAGCATGTGCAGAATAAACGTGTATGCATTTGTGATTGGCTGATGGCTGTCACATGGTACAGGGGGAGTGGAAATAGATATAACTTTTAAAATTGTCAGAAAAAAATCTGCTACTCATTTGGGGTGCGATCACATATATGGCACAGGTTTCTGCGCAAGCGTGAGAACCCGCTTCGCCCGTAATTTCACCTTGCACATCGGGGTATTACATAAACCCCTCCGGCAGTTCATAAAGTGCCGTAAGTCGGATAAACTAGCAATGTCCAGAAATGAGCGTAAAGACAAATTTCTGGAGCCGCTAGTGACTTACGGCACTTTAGAAACTGCCGGCGCCTAAGAAAAGTAAATAACATAACAAATCTCCCGTAAAAGTCTAACACGCCTCATAAAAAATAAGCCTGACACGTAAAAAATCCCTATATCCGCAATCCCCCCTCTCATTACTAATATTAAATGTATTAACCCCTAGACCGACAACCCCCCACAACGCAATATGCCCATTTAAACTATTAACCCCTATATCCGCCATCAAATCCACACCGCAAGTAATAACTAAATTATTAACCCCTAAACCGCCATAGCCCACAACGCAATAAACCTATTCAAGTATTAACCCCTAAACCGCCATAGCCCACATAGCCTATTAAATGTATTAACCCCTAATCTGCCGCCGCCAACGTCGCCGCCACTATAATCAAGTTATTAACACCTAAACCTAAGTCTAACCCTAACCCTAACACCCCCCTAACTTAAATATTATTTAAATAAATCTAAATAAATTTACTATTATTAACTAAATTATTCCTATTCAAAACTAAATACTTACCTATAAAATAAACCCTAAGATAGCTACAATATAATTAATAATTACATTGTAGCTATTTTAGAATTTATTTTAATTTTACATTTTTTAATTTTAACTAGGTACAATAGTTATTAAATAGTTATTAACTATTTAATAGCTACCAAGTTACAATAAATACAAATTTACCTGTAAAATAAATCCTAACCTAAGTTACAATTACACCTAACACTACACTATCATTAAATAAATTAAATTAATTAACTACAATCACCTAAAATTAAATAAAATAAACTAAAGTACAAAAACCCCCACTAAATTACAGAAAATAAAAAAAATTACAAGAAGTTTAAACTAATTACACCTAATCTAAGCCCCCTAATAAAATAAAAAAGCCCCCCAAAATAATAAATTTCCCTACCCTATTCTAAATTACAAATAGCCCTTAAAAGGGCTTTTTGCGGGGCTTTGCCCCAAAGTAATCAGCTCTTTTACCTGTAAAAAAAGAAATACAACCCCCCCAACATTAAAACCCACCACCCACACACCCAACCCTACTCTAAAACCCACCCAACCCCCCTTAAAAAAACCTAACACTACCCCCTTGAAGATCTCCCTACCTTGAGCCGTCTTCACCCAGCCGGGTACAAGTGGACCTCCAGAGGGTCTTCATCCAATCCGGCCAGAAGAGGACATCCAGACTGGCAGAAGTCTTCATCCAGACGGCATCTTCTATCTTCTTCCATCCGGAGCGAAGCGGGTCCATCTTGAAGACATCCAACGCGGAGCATCCTCTTCCATCCGACGGCGACTGAAGGTTCCTTTAAATGATGTCATCCAAGAATTCTATCAGCCAATCGGAATTAAGGTAGGAAAAATCCTATTGGCTGATGCAATCAGCCAATCGGATTGAAGTTCAATCCGATTGGCTGATCCAATCAGCCAATAGGATTGACCTCACATTCTATTGGCTGTTCCAATCAGCCAATAGAATGCGAGCTCAAGATTTTTCCTACCTTAATTCCGATTGGCTGATAGAATTCTATCAGCCAATTGGAATTGAAGGGACGCCATCTTGATGACGTCATTTAAAGGAACCTTCATTCTTCAGTCGCCGTCGGATGGAAGAGGATGCTCCGCGTCGGATGTCTTCAAGATGGACCCGCTCCGCTCCGGATGGAAGAAGATAGAAGATACCGCCTGGATGAAGACTTCTGCAGGTCTGGATGTCCTCTTCTGGCCGGATCGGATGAAGACTTCTGCCCCTCTGGAAGTCCACTTGTGCCCGACTGGGTGAAGACGGCTCAAGATAGGGAGATCTTCAAGGGGGTAGTGTTAGGTTTTTTTAAGGGGGGATTGGGTGGGTTTTAGAGTAGGGTTGGGTGTGTGGGTGGTGGGTTTTAATGTTGGGGGGGTTGTATTTCTTTTTTTACAGGTAAAAGAGCTGATTACTTTGGGGCAATGCCCCGCAAAAAGCCCTTTTAAGGGCTATTTGTAATTTAGTATAGGGTAGGGAAATTTATTATTTTGGGGGGCTTTTTTATTTTATTAGGGGGCTTAGATTAGGTGTAATTAGTTTAAACTTCTTTTTTTTCTGTAATTTAGTGTTTTGGTTTTCTTGTACTTTATTTTATTTTATTTAATTGTATTTAATTTTAGGTAATTGTAGTTAATTCATTTAATTTATTTAATGATAGTGTAGTATTAGGTGTAATTGTAACTTAGGTTAGGATTTATTTTACAGGTAAATTTGTATTTATTTTAACTAGGTAGCTATTAAATAGTTAATAACTATTTAATAACGATTGTACCTAGTTAAAATAAATACAAAGTTGCCTGTAAAATAAAAATAAATCCTAAAATAGCTACAATGTAATTATTAATTATATTGTAGCTATCTTAGGGTTTATTTTATAGGTAAGTATTTAGTTTTAAATAGGAATAATTTAGTTAATAATTGTAAATTTATTTAGATTTATTTAAATAATATTTAAGTTAGAGGGGTGTTAGGGTTAGGGTTAGACTTAGGTTTAGGGGTTAATAACTTGATTATAGTGGCGGCGACGTTGGCAATGGCAGATTAGGGGTTAATACATTTAATAGGCTATGGCGGTTTAGGGGTTAATACTTGAATAGGTTTATTGCGTTGTGGGCTATGGCGGTTTAGGGGTTAATAATTTAGTTATTACTTGTAGTGTGGGTTTGATGGCGGATATAGGGGTTAATAGTTTAAATAGGCATATTGCATTGTGGGGGGTTGTCGGTCTAGGGGTTAATACATTTAATATTAGTAATGAGAGGGGGGGATTGCGGATATAGGGGTTTTACGTGTCGGGCTTATTTTTTATGAGGCGTGTTAGACTTTTACGGGAGATTTGTTATTTTATTTACTTTTCTTAGGCGCCGGCAGTTTCTAAAGTGCCGTAAGTCACTAGTGACTCCAGAAAATTGTCTTTACGCTCATTTCTGGACATCGCTAGTTTATCCGACTTACGGCACTTTATGAACTGCCGGAGGGGTTTATGTAATACCCCGATGTGCGAGGTGAAATTACGGACAGCACAGGTTCCCATGCTTGCGCCGAAACCTGCGCCGTATTTGTGATCGCGCCCTAGGTATTTAAAGTCTCTTTAAAAAAAAATTGCTTTAAATTTACCAGCTGCTGAGTGCTGACATCATTTATTCACCTACATCTTCCAATCAATACTATAAATTATATACAGCTTTAAAATGACAAACCCTACAAAAATTACAGCAGTTTGTTATCATTACAGAGACATATCATTTGATAACACAACATAGAGAGTGTTTTTTTTTTTACCTGTTTGTTTAGTCAGCACAGCAAACATTAATGAATTGCAGACCAGGCAGTTTCTCTAGTTTCCTGCCTATGTTGATATTTTTTTTTCCTGGAAAGCTATTATGCTACGCTGTCAATAAAAAACATAAAATGCCTTTCTGATTGATCACTATTGCTTCCATAAAAATAACTTTGCAGAGCAATTAAACAGAATGCACATTGCTAAAGGTGTTTGGAATCCAAGGGGATATATTTATGGATAGCAATGAGCTACACATATTTTTTACTTGTTAGCAGAAGGTGCACAGAGATACCTGCGGTTGAGCTAAGGAACTGCAGGAATTTTCCTGCATGCATTGACCTACATATTAGACAAATGGGAACTGCCATGCTAAATCAATAGATGTCAGGTCACATTAGTTATTATCCATGGATGCAGTAGCTTGCTTTGCTTTTTGTAGGATGCAGTTAATCTTGTTTCGCTAGAGCAAGACACTGTTTTACATACAATTATTGGGTGTATTTTTGGTGTACTAATGCATCACTTTAGATTATCTGTATAGATTATATTCAGTGATATTTCAAATGTGTCTTTGTGTATAATCTGACCAGAAAATTATCAGTGTTATCATTAGTATTAGTTTATCTACAATACAATTATTAATGCCTATGTATCCTATGTTGGTAAGGAAAAAACAGGAAAATTAACGTCACACGCTACATTATACACAACAGGCTTATGTCCACCAATGAGATACGTTGGGTGTTACCCTGTATTTTACTACTTGTGATATATTCTATATGATTGGCTCGTTAGGGGTGTGCGCCCTTTGTCAGTGAGCATGATTGGTCTAGAACCCTAACCCGGGAAAATATGACCGTAAAGAAGCCCCTGGGAGTACGGAGTAACGTGAAGGGGCCTTGACCTTTGGAGGAATAGGCCCGTCTTTTGATAGGTCATTGGGTTTAGTGGGCGGGGCTGGCACGAGCCCCTGCTTATTTAAGGAAAGAGCGGGAAAATCAGGCATCAACCTGACAGAAATTTGTTTGGTTAACAGCTCCCTCCCTGAGTGCTTAATCCTTGAAATATATATATATATATATATATATATATATATATATATATATATATGTGTGTGTGTGTGTGTATATACATACTAAAATATGTATGTACAATATTAAAAAGAATTAGAATAATTCACTCTCCCCTTTGCACCAAATATGTCGCTACTTGCTATATTCGCAATTAGTCCTGCTCAGAAAAAGAATATATTTACACTATATACAATAATGTGCCAAAGAGAAATGTGCTTGTTCGTAGACTGTAATGAAATGATATAAATAAAGTTGTGAAAAACCCGAATAGCCGCGACATTGATAAATGTTAGTTAACACCAGTCCGATGCTCTTCTAAACCGTACTTGACGCTCGTGTTTTTGACGGCTTTTTTGATAAATAAGGAGAGGCCTTGAGAGGAAGTAAACAGATAAACACGACCTTGTCAGTTGGCGTTTTTTTTTTTTAAAACCTGCACACTTTTGTGGCAAATTTGATGCTAGTAATTTGTCAACATATTTTTACTTTTTTCTTTAGTTTTCTTTGATTGCTATTTTTACTGGAACCCTGAATCAAGGAAATGGGATAAGGGAGGGGTTATTATTAATATTATCATTTACTAATGCTAAAAGGGCTCTTATGAACTTATTACTGAATATTGAATGATGATATTTTTTGTAACTCCTCCACCAACACATAAATAGAAAAAAAAAGAAAAATACCATCTGATATATATAATAGATTTTGTTTATTTATTTCATTTATACCACCTAGTGATGTTGGTATTTCCAATGGCTGTCATTTTAATTTTAACTTGAATAAATGTTGTTTTATTTGACTATTCTCAAAGCAACATAAACAATAATATTGCTGTATTGCATTTCTTTTTCTGCCTATTGCTATGCGATAGAAATGTTTTCTTGACAAAAAAATTTCTTAAAAATTCCAAAATGTCTTCACTGCATGTCTGCAAACGACATGCTGTCTTACAGGGAGAAATTGGAAACAATGTCACTTTACCTACAGAGCTTCTTACAGAAATTTTAAACTCTAAAGATTTTCTGCACATGAAATTGCACTATTTAAGCAAGTTAAAAGATCTTTTAGCTAGAAAACATAAATTTAAAGCTTCAGATACTGCAAAGAAAAGGAGCACGATGGTGTAGTGTTTGATAATAAAATAACATATTACTGATTTGTCAGTTCCATGGACATAATTAGAATTTTCAGGGCCCTGGGCAAGATAAATGTGGGCCCCCTCAACTTAGCACCCTTTTCCCCCTCCCCATATCCTGCAACCTGTATGTCCCACCCTGTCCCAACATTTAGTATGTCCTTTATAAAGAATAACACTATACAGGTAGCCCTCAGTTTACGCCGGGGTTAGGTTCCAGAAGGAATGGTTGTAAATTGAAACCGTTGTAAATTAAAACCCAGTTTATAATGTAAGTCAATGGGAAGTGAGAGAGTTAGGTTCCAGGCCCCTCTCAAAATTGTCATAAGTAACACCTAATACATTATTTTTAAAGCTTTAAAATGAAGACTTTAAATGCATTATAAACCTAATAAAATAATCACACAACACAGAATATATAATTAAACTAAGTTACATAAACAAAAACATTTGCAAAAACGGCATTATAAACCTAATAAAATAATCACACAACACACACTTTACTTGCATTTTTCTGCAAACAATTCTTTCTATGTATTCCAATCTGGACTGATGTATAGACCGGAAGATCTTGTTCCTATGAAAGCTGCTCGATAGCTCAGGTCTAGTTATACTGATTCATTTTAGCTTGCTTGGCTTGCATATCTTTGCTGCAACACAAGCGGACAGCTCCACCTACTAACTATTTTAATCAATGCACTGCTTCTCAATGCTTTTCAATAGCAGTCACATGACTGGAAAAAAGGTTGTTATTCTGAAATGGTGCAAATTGAATCGTTGTAAATCGAGGGCCACCTGTATATTACACCTCCTGATACCATAAACACTTCTTCATAAACTAAATACAGGATGGACATTGTACTTTCAACCCTGTCACTGCAGAGCCCCAAAAGCATTATGCCCTGGGCGGGTGCCCCTCTCGCCCTGTCCAAAGTTCATACCAGGTCTGTTCTACAGACTTTATAAACCGTTACTAGAGTATTCCTATAAACAGCAAATATATAAAAAAGCAGAATTTAGCAGACACCTGAATTAATGGCCAGTTCATGTATGTATGTTACTCCTAATTCACCCACCAGCCAACTTCATCTTGACCCAGAGCGGTGATCTACTGTGCTGGAGTGTTCTGCCTTAAAGGGATATTAAATCCAAATGTTTTCTTTCATGATTCAGATAGAGCATGCACTCTTAAGCAACTTTCTAAATTACTCCTATTATCAAGTGTTCTTTGTTCTCTTAGTATCTTTATTTGAAAAGCAAGAGTGTAAGCTTAGGAGCCTGCCCATTTTTGGTTCAGCACCTGTGTAGCACTTACTAATTGGTGGCTATATGTAACCACCAATCCGCAAGCGCTACCCAGGGTCTGAACCAAAAATGGTCCGACTCCTTCCTGCTTTTTCAAATAAAGATACCAAGAGAAAGAAGAAAAATTTATACTAGGAGTAAATTAGAAAGTTGCTTAAAGGGACTCTGAACCCAACATTTTTCTATTGTGATTCAGATAAAGCACGCAATTTTAAGCAACTTTCTAATTTACGCCTATTATCAAATTTTTTTCGCTCTCTTGCTATCTTTATTTGAAAAAGAAGGCATCTAAGCTTTTTTTTTCGTTCAGTGACAGGTGACAGGTTGTTCACCAAAATTGGGCCGGCATCTAAACTTTCTTTCTTGCATTTCAAATAAAGATGCTAAAAGAATGAAGAAAATTTGATAATAGGAGTAAATTAGAAAGTTGCTTAAAATTTAATGCTCTATTTGAATCACAAAAGAAAAAATTTGGGTTCAGTGTCCCTTTAAAATTGCTCAAAATTGCATGCTCTATCTGAATCATGAAAGACAAATTTGGGTTTCATATCCCTTTAACTATATGCTTAACCCATTTGTTGCAGTTAAACAGATGATAAGAAAAAGGGAATCAATTTAAATACAAAATGCTCTAATTAAATATAACATATTTTTACACTAGGGGTGAGATTACATATACGTCATAAGTTTCAGCGAAACTGCTTAAACCCCCGTTCACCCATAAATTCACCTCGCACATCGGGTGAATCACATAAACCACGCCGCAAAATACACGTTTCTGGCGTCGCCAGTATTTTGCACTCGTAAGTTGTTAATAAAGAGTAGTTTTATGTTAATGAGGACTTCACACAGAAAATCGAAACACGAAACACATTAATAAACCGTCACGTAAATGTGCCATTCAAAATCCCAATATAAACCCATGCGCAACCAACATTTTTTTGCGTGTGTTTGGATTGTTCTTTGAGCTATAGCACACGGCCCAGGAGTGGAGGATTTAGTGAGTGAAGAGAGAAAGAGGCACACTCAAAAGAGTTAGTTAGGTCGCATTGGATTGAAGAGTAATTGGACACTTACACATTTTTTGACAAATTACACACATTTTTGCATACATACATATACACATACACCACACTTTTATTTTTAAACACCTCACACATTTTTATTTTTTACACAGTGTGATAGGCTGAGTGCTTGTTTGTGATTGTGTGTGACTGGACCTGCGTGGGAATGACTGGGAGTGTGTGTGGAGGGACAAGAGTTAGGATGGCAGGCAGAGGTAGTGAGCAGGGGAGGAGGGGAGAGGAGTGGCAGGGAGAGGAGGAGAGTAGAGGACAGGAGGAGCAGTGGGCACCCAACAGGGAGTAAGTGAAGTGTGGAGAGGGATAGCCAGAAGGAAAGATGGCAGGAGAGATGCCAGAGGTTGACATGTGAATCAGTATAAGCCTTAGCATGTATCAATGTAAATAAGATACCCACATGTACATATATCTGACTGTACTAATCCCTCTCATCCTTTAACTCCTCCACAGAACCACCTACTGCACCACCTGTAACAAGGATACAAACAGCACCCTCTGTGCATCCATCAGGGCCTTCCACCATGCCACCACCACCATTCTTCAAGCAACAACAGGAACAGTCAGCTCCCAGGCAGGAGCATGGTTGACTGGCTTCAATACAGGAGCCATAAGTGATGTCACCAACACTGAAATATGACCCGTGGCAACATTCATCGCCAGAGGGATATCCTCCCTTTGGTTTTGAGCGGGAGCCAACATGGGCACAAAGCGTACAGGTATATTCCCCCTACAAGAGCAAACACAGTCTCAAGCCAGTGTGGCTATTGAAGAGGCTGGGTGGTCCCACACTTTTTCACAGTGGGACTGCCGATCGCCACCATCTGCTGCATTAGGATGAGCTCCACCATCTGCTGCATTAGGATGAGCTCCACCATCTGCAGCATTAGGACAAGCTCCACCATCTGCAGCATTAGGATGAGCTCCACCATCTGCAGAAATTCAACATACAGCATCAGCAGAAGCACCAACATCAGTTTCAGCAGCAGCTTCATCAGAAGCACCAACATCAGCTACAGCAGCAACTTCAGCAGAAGCATCAATATCAGCTTCAGCAGCAGCTTCATCAGAAGCACCAACATCACCTTCAGCAGAAGCACCAACATCAGCTTAAGAAGCAGCTTTATCAAAAACACCAGCATCAGCTTCATCAGAAGCACTGACATCAGCTTCAGTAACAGCTTCATCAGAAGCACCAACATCAGCTTCAGCAGCAGTTTCAACAATTCCATCCCAAGAACCCACAGCTTCAGCAATTCCACCTCCAGCAGCAGCAGTACATCCACCAGCATCACCTGTTCTCCAGACTCCTGGCCCTCAAACAACTTCCAGCCATGTTGCTCAACAGTCTGAGTATGCATTGGAGCCTCCCCTGGATGCAAAATACATTAGGATACAGAGGAGGCTCCTCAGAATCCCAGAGAGGTTCCCCAGACGGGGCCTAGAGCTGCTGAGAGACATGGCAACATAATTCCATGAAACTGTGGACAATCAGTCACAGATGATGAGATGGCTAGTTGATATGCAGCTGCAGGCGGACAATAGATCAAGAGAACATAATCAGCTTTTGGATGTGATGGTGGAACACAGCCTCAAGCGTATCATCTGCCACCAGCAAAAAAGCAGAAATACCAGAATCTGCAGGAGCAAGGAGGACAAGGCAATATACCACAAGCCCCTCAGCTCACTCATCCAAAAAGCCATGTAAAAAATAAAAATATTTCTAGTTCAACATAATCATTGTTCTTTGTTATTTACCATGTAAATATCATACACATCCATGTGTTGGGTGTTTGAGTACACTAATATGGAATAAACATGATGATGTGACCTGTGTTGAAATGGCAATACACCACAGGTAATATAATCATCTTTATGAAATATTATTGTACTCTTACTCACATCACATAGTTGTGTATGAAGGGTACAGATTGTAATATTCACTTATAAAATGTTAATCTATGTATCTCACATACAACACATGTACACAGGGGTACATATTATACAGGTTTATTTACATCATCAGGGAACATGGGGAAGTGACATCAGTGTGCAGTCTTCTCTGGCATGAAAATTTTACATATTCTGTGTGATCTAAACATGAATTAAACAATGAGACATATTCAGTAATTAGGGGGGGTTAAGGGAAGGGGGGTGGGATGTAGTAGTTTCACTTACATGCAATTGAAATCCACAGTATGGAATCCTGCAAAACATGAAATATACACATGCAATGGTTGGTGAGGTACAATCATACATCATAATACGTGTGACCTATATGAGTTAGTGTAACTTACATGTGAAGTATTCACGGAAAACAAAAGTCCTTACTTGGTTCCTCCTCAGTGTCCCCATGTCCACACCCTCATGTACAGGCACCACCTCATGCTGCTGTGGCTCAATTTCTCCCAATAGACGTGTGTCGGCAGTAATGTTGTGTACAATACAACATGCATTGACAATGGAACACAATCTGTTGGGGTTATACTGAAAAGCTCCGCCCGTCATATCTAAATATCTGAATCTGGTTTTGAGTAGGCGAAAGCTCCTTTCAATAACATTACAGGTACGAATGTGGGCCTCCTGGTACCTGAGTTGTGGCTCTGTAAAGGGGCAGGCCAAGGGGGTCAACAACCATGGTCTGCAGCAGTATCTTGCATCACCTGTCATGTTACATAGATATTATGATTAATACAGGTTCATCATGTGCTTATAGGGACATAAGAGCAAAATATTTTTCAAGGTTTAGATAGAACATTAAATTGTAAAAAGTTAATAATTTACTTCTTTTATCATATATTCTTTGTTTTGGGTTATCCATATTTGAAACACAAAAATATAAGCTCAAGAGTGTGCAGCACTATATGGCAGCAGTTTTTCAACAATGTTAAATATTAGCAAGAGCACTAGATGGCAGCAATATTTCCTGTCATGTAGTACTTCAGGCATGTTCACGCTACCTACCTAGGTATCTCTTTCACACAAAAAAACATGAAAATGAACTAAATTTGCTAATATAAGTAAATTTGAAACATTTAAGCAGTTGTCTCTATTTGAAACATAAAATAATATTTTTTGATTTAATGTCCCTTTAACAATAGTATGCATTGTTAAAGGATGAATATAGTGATTTCTACTAGACCTCGATAGCGGACATGTATAACTTATATGGTTTATCACTATATTGTAAATTTGTAGAAATTCAATAAACTTAAAGGGACAGTTTACCCAAAGCAAGAATTCATTTTAATAGAATGTGCAGACATAATAAAATATGTTGGTGCTGGGCAAACATCTAACATCATTTTGTATCTTTATAAAACATTTTTTATTATAGTCCATTTTTGAACATTGTTACCATACCCCTTACTTTTTTTTTTGGCCACTTCAGGCTCACTCTGTGTAGCGCAGTACGCATGTGCAGGCCCTCACAATTACATCACTGCTATTGTAAACACAGACCAGCATTCAAAAATGCGCCTCTGTCTTCAGCAGTGATTCATTTTCACTTTAATCATGGTGCTGACCACGGCTCACCTTCGGCTTACTTTACTGTGAATAGTGTCAAAAGAGCGATCTGGTCACAGCATATCGCTGCCTTCTATGCTCACTGTGCTTACTGCACGACAGCTCTATGCGCTGTGACCAGTAGCCGCAGAAGCAAGCTCGCTATTACTATTACATAATAATAATATATAACACTGCATGAAAATGTATTCCTGCATAAACTAATTGTGCAATTTAGCTTGGTCAGGGGGCGGGCTAGCATAGCAATGTTGCCCAGCCCTTTTATCCAGGCATTTCAGGATTGTTGAGGACAGCATCTGCTAAATAATTTTAAAAGGTAAAACAATTTACTTTTACAATTATTTTTTGGGGTATTACACTAATTAAAATTGTACTACCATGTTGGTGCTGCTATGCCACCAACCTATTATGAGTGAACTGGTCCTTTAAAGGGACAGTCTACCAAAATACTCATTAAGAAAAATTTGTTGGTATTTCTGCTGTTTAAGCCTTATCTTTGAAGTTAATTTATATTTCCATTACATTCAACTTTTAGTGAATAAGACAGATCATTTTAATGTAGTGCATACTCATAAAGCTGCCAACCTCCCAAGAGTGTTCCATCTTCAAAAAGCTGGAACAAGGAGGTCTGCTGCAGGATGTAGGAGTCATGTCCACTCCCTGGAAAGCCTGCATACACTTGGGTGTATTTCAGATTGGTATAGCAGACCATCTAGTGATTCAAGGAGTAGAACCATTTCCTGTTAATATTGAGGAATGGCTTCTCATGTGGGGTCACTATACGAGCATGTGTGCAATCAATTTGCCCCATGAAATTGGTTATACCCCCCAGTCGATTGAAGCCTTGTTTAAGACTGTTCCACTCCTGAGGGTAAGAGGGAAATGAACGTATCGCTGTGTCTGTCTATCCAGAGCAGTCAACACCTCCCCCAGGACTCTTGAGAAGGTGGACTGCGCTAGGCCAGATACATAGCCCTTTGTTGACTGGAGTGATCCGGATGCCAGGAAGTGTACAACACACAATAGCTTCTGCATACCAGTCAGAGCTCGGTTTCTATTTGCTTGAGGGTCAATATCATCCTTCAAGACCTCATACAGGTCAATGAGGCTTACAGATGTCCCTGACCTTCTCCTCTGTCATTCCAAACAGGTTGACCCTAACCCTATGGATCCTTGGTGCCCTCTGCTGATGCTGACTTCTTATTGGCCCTTCTGGCTTCTGACCAGCAGCTGCAACAACCGCAGCGGGGGCAGTACCAGGAGCAGGGGCAGGGGCAGCAGCAGCATGAGGAACACGGACAGGAGCGGCCACAGCACCAAGACCAGGGACATCAGCAGCAGGTAGATCAGCTGCAGCAGGTAGAACAGCAGCAGCAGGTAGAGCATTAACAGCAACAGGTAGAGCATCAACAGCAGCAGCAGGGGCTGGAAGCCCTTCCAGAATCCCTTGTGCCCCACGACGCCGTCTATCCAAACGTTTGAGATATTGTAAGGGAAACATGGTGGCTAATGAGGGTGTGCATTGTCAGGTGTTTTAAGGCTGCAGGTGAGAGGTTGTGCTGTTTGTGATTGGTTTGACACACTTGCAAAGGCTGTAATAATAAAGTTGCCAGGAAAGGTTTAACTGTTTGATATTTGCGGCTGATATGTATGTGATTACACATGCGTTAGGTTTTTGTTAGGCCTTTCAGGGAGTTACGGTGCTTTTTCACACTGCACAAGGATTGCTGCGCTTGCCAATGTGTGGCAAGATGAAAATGGAGTAAAATCTATCCGTTCTGCAAGTGTAAGTCCTTGCGCTGCTTATGTGATATCGACTTGCTACGCCAGTTCTATGTTAGTCTATGGGAGCAAACACTGTTGGCGAAGTGTAAAATCTAGGCGAGTAAATTGTTTGCTGTGCTGTATATGTGGTCGCTCGATTCGACTAAAAACTGTCGACGCCGGGCTTTGTGCCCAACGCCACATATGTAATCTCGCCCTAGAATGTCAGTTTAAATGTTTTATTTACATTACATAATTTTTTTTTTTTTGGTTCATTATATTAAATGCAAAGATATTTTTTATCATGAAAATAATAAAATAACAACAAACTTACTTTTTCGCTGACAATATATTTTAGACTCTAAAAGGTCATCCAGATAAACTGAACTGATTTTATTGTTGTTGAGCCAGTTAGCTGATAGATTAGCTGGGACAATTTTTCTAAGTCCCTATGAAGCAAATTTAAAATTAAATGTGGTATTTCCAATCACTAAGCATTATATTAAAAAACTTATAGCTTGTTTCACCATAAAAATTGAAGTGATTTCCCTATGGACAAATTAAATCTCATTAAAAGTGATGTTAATCCAGAATAGAAAATCTCCTCTGCCCATATATGCTGTCATTCATTTTTCTGGCAAGTAATATCAAATGCAGCCAGTTTTAAAGCTTTATGTTACTGGTATTAATTAATTAACTAACATTTATCACTTAAAGGGACAGACTACACCAAAATTGTTATTGTTTAAATAGATAGATAACGCCTTTACTAACCATTTCCCAGCTTTATTATATTAATATACTTTATAACATTTAAACCTCTAAATTCCTGCCTGTTTCAAAGCCACTACAGACAGCCTCTTATCACATGCTTTTTTACTTGCATTTCACAACAAGGGACTGCTAGTTCATGTGGGCCACATAGATAACATTGTGCTTTTGCCCTTGGAGTTATTTAAGAGTCAGCACAACACAGTACTAATTGGCTAAAATGCAAGTCAATAGATAAAAAAAGAAAAAAGTCACATGATCAGGGGGCTGTCAGAAGATGCTTAGATACAAGGTAATCACAGAGGTTAAAATTATATTAATATAACTGTATTGGTTATCCAAAACTGGGTAATAAATGGATTATCTATCTTTAAAAACAATAAAATTCTGGTGTAGACTGTCCCTTTAAGTAAAAAAAATCCGCACAATTCTAGATTTCATGTAAACTGATTATATGAATTTGATTGTGGCACTATCTAAAATCCACCTATAAGGTGTTGCATATGAAACTTATTGGGTCAGCGTCAGTTTCAGCTAGACACATTTTTATTAAAATAGTTAATTATTGAAAAAAATTATTCAGAAGGATTTTAAAGTGAAATGGTATATAACAAGGTGTTTGACTGGGAAGGGCTCAAATATGTATATTTTCTTTTAAGTGAAAAACATAGGAATTCGAAGTATTCTTAATGCACCTTCAGCTTTAGCTCAGTTGGTCTAGTGCAGCTTCAGGATAGTGTGTGAGAAAAGGGACAGTTTAGTCAAAATTAAACTTTATTGATTCAGATAGGGAATGCAATTTTAAACAACTTTCCAATTTACTTTTATCATCAAATTTGCTTTGTTCTATTGGTATTCTTTGTTGAAAGCTAAACCTAGGGGTGCTCATATGCTAATTTGTAAGCCCTTGAAGGCCTTATTTCAATGCATTTGGCAGTTTTTCGCAGCTAGAGGGCACTAGTTCGTGAGTGCCATACAGATAACAGTGTGCTCACGCCCATGAAGTTACAAATGAGAAGGCGCTAATTGGCTAAATGCTCATGAGCACAGTTAGCGCTCATGAGTGAAAAAATTGTATCGCTCCACTTGTAAACTAGCCCACAGAGGGCTAGTTTCCATTGAGGTGGTAAAGTTTGGAAACTGATGATAACAAAAATTCTCCATAGACTTTAATGGAGATAAATGTTTTTATCACCAGTTTCCAAACGTTACCACCTCAATGGAAACTAGAACACAGTTAGGTTGTCACTAGTGTTATAATTAATTCATGTTCTACTGAATCAGAATGTGTATTTTTTCATTATAATGACCATTTAATATCCCTTTAATTGATTGATTTGGAAAAAGTTTTGCATTGCAGTTCTCATCGGCAGGCAAGGGGTGAAAGAAATATCTGTTTACAAAGAAATCTCTGTACAGTTATTTTATTTCTGGGCTTACCAGGAATTAACGCTAGCTGAGCACTTATCTATACTTTTCACAGACAGCATTTTCCACCCTTTTATTCTTGTTTCAAGAGACAAGTAATCTCAATGAATAAAGAATTTAAATGAAAAATGCCATCACTTCTGTCACTTGCCAGGGGAATCAAAGCAGCTATTTGCAGGTCAATTAATTCCTGTTCAATTCTCATTTGAATTTAGCAGTTCTCAAAATGCCCATGAATCATCAGTACAAATTGGAAACATTAAGAAAATTGTGATTTAATGCTTAGGAAAATTGGTCAGCTAGATATATTAAAATGCCAGGCAGTTGCCAGCACTAAAGCGACTTGAAACACAAAATTTTTCTTTTGTGATTCAGATAGAGCATACATTTAAAAAAAGATTTAAATTTACTTCTATTATCAAATTGACTTCATTCTCATGATATTCATTTTTAAAGAGTTATCTAGATAGGTAGAGTGAACAGTTCTGGGGCAGTGCATGAATGGAAACACAGCTGCCAGCAACTGTTTGTGCCACATAATTATAAACTGCTACCATTTATTGCTCAAGTCACGAGCATACTCGAACACCTTCCTATCTGCTTTTCAATAAAGGATACCAAAAGCATGAGGTAAATTTGATAATAGAAGTAAATTGGAAAGGTTTTTAAAATGTATTTAAATAATTTTGGGGGTTTTAAGTCCCTTTAAACAAACATGAAACTTTATTTTCTTACCCGGCATTTAAAGAGAGTAATTTAAATATTGCAAAGTCTTTCACTAAAGGTTTTATTAAGACATGCACATTCGTCTATGGACAAATACAAATTAGTCCATCCGTCCGCATAACAGCTAGACGAATGGCCTAGTAACAAAATGTTTCATGTTTTTTAGCTGCATTTGTTTCTTTTTTCGTTTGAAACTTTCAGCACCAAAAAAGGGGCAGAGATCACAGGGAATGGGGGACAGGGGCTGAGATCATTTGACAAATCATCTTATTCATTTGCAGTGATGTACAGGGGTTTTGACCATTTATGTGTATAACTTCCTCGTCCAATCCTGCAAGAGCATTACTAAATGATTTATGTGAGGGACAGCAAGTCATGCATTAAATGCCAAACAGGCTTGTCCAATCCACTCTTTAACCTAGCATAGGTAGGAGGGAGTCTAAGTGAACCTCAGCAATTTTTGAATCACTTTCACTCAGCTTCTCAGCTTCTGAACATTACAGTTGTTTGTGCCTCCGTCAACTGCATGTGCTTTTTTTTTTGTTGTTTGAAAAAAACCTGTGTGTAGAATCAGATTTTTTCTTGCAGTACAGTATAACTGCATATAATGCTTTTTTTCTCTGAGGACCAGGGATTACTAGTACAGTATAGTGTTAAAGTGTTGTAGCATTATAATATTAAAGGGACAGTCTAGACCAAAATAAACTTTCATGATTCAGATAGAGCATGTAATTTTAAACAATTTTCCAATTTACTTTTATCACCATTTTTGCTTTGTTCTCTTGGTATTCTTAGTTGAAAGCTTATCCTAGGAGGTTCATATGCTAATTTCTTAGACCTTGAAGCCCACCTCTTTCAGATTGCATTTTAACAGTTTTTCACCACTAGAGGGTGTTAGTTCACATATTTCATATAGATAACACTGTGCTCGTGCACGTGAAGTAATCTGGGAGCAGGCACTGATTGGCTAGACTGTAAGTCTGTCAAAAGAACTTAAAAAGGGGGCAGTTTGCAGAGGCTTAGATACAAGATAATCACAGAGGTAAAAAGTATATTATTATAAATGTGTTAGTTATGCAAAACTGGGGAATGGGTAATAAAGGGATTATCTATCTTTTAAAACAATAAAAATTCTGGTGTAGACTGTCCCTTTAATATATATATTGCAGTTGGGTCATTGCTGGGATTTAAACTCTTTGGGGCCGATTTATCACTGCGTCAATCTCGAAGCATTCGTTGGAGTCAATATGCTCGCCAGACATCAGTAGACATCGCTGCCGCAAATCTACATACGACTGCCTTATTTATTAAAAAGTCTGTCAAAAACACGCACGTCAAGTACGGCGCAATGAGCATCAAACTGTTGATAAATAAGAGTCATCGTTGTAGAGGATATTCTGTTTTTTCAACTTTATTTATTCCATTTCATTACTGTCCATGAACAAGCACATTTCTCTAAAGCTAACTTTTTATTTTTCATCTGTTAACATCCAAGAAATTGCTAGATTTATACCTGAGCAAACAATTATATCTCATAGAAAGTTATTATTGTATTTCAGTTAGATTACGAGTTTTGAGCGGTATAGGCAAATTAACGACCGCCACAAAATCGACGTTATTTCACCTCCCTATAGCGCTGCTATTACAAGTTTTTAAAAAGCAGGCTTGTGTGGGCGATATGGTGGCTTTGAGCTCCATACCGCACTGAAATCAAGTGCTGCATTGAAGTGCTCGGGCACAATTTCCCCATAGACATCAATGGGGAGAGGTGGCCAAAAAAAAGCCTAACACCTGCGATTGCAGAAAGAAAAGCTCTGTAACGCAGCCCCATTGATGTCTATGGGCAAAAGAAAAAGTTACGTTTAAACATAACACCCTAACAAACACCCCTAGTCTAAACACCCCTAATCTGTTGCCCCTAACATCGCCGCCACCTACATAATGTTATTAACCCCTAATCTGCTGCCCCTAACATCACCGCCACCTACATTACCGATATTAACCCATAATCTGCTGCCCCTAACATCACCGCCACATACATTACACTTATTAACCCCTAATATGCCGCCCCCAATGTTGCCGCTACTATACTAAAGTTATTAACCCCTAAGCCTAACCCTAACGTAATCCTAAACCTAGGTCTAACCCTAACATCCCCTAATTTAAATATAATTAAAATAAATCTAAATAAACCTTATAATTATTAAATAAATTATTCCTATTTAAAACTAAATACAAACTTACCTGTGAAATAAAACCTAAGCTAGCTACAATATAACTAATAGTTATAATGTAGCTAGCGTAGGTTTTATTTTAATTTTACAAGTAAGTTTGTATTTATTTTAACTAGGTAGACTAGTTAGTAAATAGTTATTAACTATTTACTAGCTACCTAGTTAAAATAAATACAAAGTTACCTGTAAAATAAAACCTAACCTGCTTTACACTAAAAACTAACATTACAATAAAATAAAATAAATTAAATTATTAAAATACAACTTTCTAAATTACATAAAAAACCCACTAAATTACAAAAAAATAAAAAACAAAATGATTAAAAATAAAAACGAATTACTCCTAATCGAATAGCCCTATCAAAATAAAAAAGCCCACCCAAAATTAAAAAAAACCCTAGCCTACACTAAACTGCCAATGGCCCTTAAACGGCCTTTTGCGGGGCATTGCCCCAAAGAAATCAGCTCTTTTACCTGTAAAAAAAAATATAAACACCCCCCAACAGTAAAACCCACCACCCAACCAACCAACCCCCCCAAATAAAAACCTATCTAAATAAACCTAGGCTAACCATTGCCCTGAAAAGGGCATTTGGACGGGCATTGCCCTTAAAAGGTCATTTAGCTCTTTTAAATTCCCCCCTACAATCCACTTACAGTTATCGAACATCGATCCTGCCAATGGCCCTTAAAAGGGCATTTTGTGGGGCATTGCCCAAAAGAAATCAGCTCTTTTACCTGTAAAAAAATATACAAACACCCCACAGCAGTAAAACCCACCACCCAACCAACCAACCCCCCCCCAAAATAAAAACCTATCTAAATAAATCTAAGCTAACCATTGCCCTGAAAAGGGCATTTGGATGGGCATCGCCCTTAAAAGGGCTTTTACATTGCCCAAACCCTAAGCTAAAGAAACACCCAAAAAAAACTTTAAAAACCACTAACCCGCGACGATCCACTTACAGTTATCGAAGTCCGGACATCCATCCTCATCCAGCCGGCGGAGTCCTCATCCAAGTGGCAAGAAGTCTTTATCCAGGAGGCCTCTTCGATCTTCATCCATCCGGCGAAGTCCTCATCCAAGCGGGCAGAAGTCTTCATCTAGACAGCATCTTCTATCTTCATCCATCCGGCGTGGAGCTGGTCCATCTTCAAGACATCCGGCACAGAGCATCCTCTTCTTACGGTCGCCGACATAAACTGAAGGTTCCCTTTAAGTGACGTCATCCAAGATGGCGTCCCATACATTCCTATTGGCTGAAAGATTTCTAACAGCTAATAGGAATTAAAGGGGAAAAAATCCTATTGGCTGTTGCAATCAGCCAATAGGATTAAGCTTTCATCCTATTGGCCGGATGTCTTGAAGATGGACCCGCTACGCGCTGGATGGATGAAGATAGAAGATGCCGTCTGGATGAAGACTTCTTTCGGCTTGGATGAGGACTTCACCGGATGGATGAGGATCAAAGAGGCCTCCTGGATGAAGACTTCTTGCCGCTTGGATGAGGATGGATGTTCGGACTTCGATAACTGTAAGTGGATTGTAGGGGGCAATATAAAAGAGCTAAATGACCTTTTAAGGGCAATGCCCATCCAAATGCCCTTTTAAGGGCAATGGTTAGCCTAGGTTTATTTAGATAGGTTTTTATTTGGGGGGGGGGGTTGGTTGGTTGGGTGGTGGGTTTTACTGTTGGGGGGTGTTTGTATTTTTTTTACAGGTAAAAGAGCTGATTTCTTTGGAGCAATGCCCCGCAAAAGGCAATTTAAGGGCCATTGGCAGTTTAGTGTAGGCTAGGGGTTTTTTTTTATTTTTGTGGGGGCTTTTTTATTTTGATAGGGCTAATTTGTAATTTAGAAAATTGTATTTTAATAATTTAATTTATTTTATTTTATTGTAATGTTAGTTTTTAGTGTAAAGCAGGTTAGGTTTTATTTTACAGGTAACTTTGTATTTATTTTAACTAGGTAGTTATTAAATAGTTAATAACTATTTACTAACTAACCTGTGAAATAAAAATGAAAGCTAAGCTAACTATTAGTAATATTGTAGCTAGCTTAGGTTTTATTTTACAGGTAAGTATGTATTTACAGGGAAAGCAGAATTATTAGGCAAGTTGTATTTTTGAGGATTAATTTTATTATAGAACAACAACCATGTTCTCAATGAACCCAAAAAACTCATTAATATCAAAGCTGAATAGTTTTGGAAGAAGTTTTTAGTTTGTTTTTAGTTATAGCTATTTTAGGGGGATATCTGTGTGTGCAGGTGACTATTACTGTGCATAATTATTAGGCAACTTAACAAAAAACAAATATATACCCATTTCAATTATTTATTTTTACTAGTGAAACCAATATAACATCTCAACATTCACAAATATACATTTCTGACATTCAAAAACAAAACAAAAACAAATCAGTGACCAATATAGCCACCTTTCTTTGCAAGGACACTCAAAAGCCTGCCATCCATGGATTCTGTCAGTGTTTTGATCTGTTCACCATCAACATTGCGTGCAGCAGCAACCACAGCCTCCCAGACACTGTTCAGAGAGGTGTACTGTTTTCCCTCCTTGTAAATCTCACATTTGATGATGGACCACAGATTCTCAATGGGGTTCAGATCAGGTGAACAAGGAGGCCATGTCATTAGATTTTCTTCTTTTATACCCTTTCTTGCCAGCCACGCTGTGGAGTACTTGGACGCGTGTGATGGAGCATTGTCCTGCATGAAAATCATGTTTTTCTTGAAGGATGCAGACTTCTTCCTGTACCACTGCTTGAAGAAGGTGTCTTCCAGAAACTGGCAGTAGGACTGGGAGTTGAGCTTGACTCCACCCTCAACCCGAAAAGGCCCCACAAGCTCATCTTTGATGATACCAGCCCAAACCAGTACTCCACCTCCACCTTGCTGGCGTCTGAGTCGGACTGGAGCTCTCTGCCCTTTACCAATCCAGCCACGGGCCCATCCATCTGGCCCATCAAGACTCACTCTCATTTCATCAGTCCATAAAACCTTAGAAAAATCAGTCTTGAGATATTTCTTGGCCCAGTCTTGACGTTTCAGCTTGTGTGTCTTGTTCAGTGGTGGTCGTCTTTCAGCCTTTCTTACCTTGGCCATGTCTCTGAGTATTGCACACCTTGTGCTTTTGGGCACTCCAGTGATGTTGCAGCTCTGAAATATGGCCAAACTGGTGGCAAGTGGCATCTTGGCAGCTGCACGCTTGACTTTTCTCAGTTCATGGGCAGTTATTTTGTGCCTTGGTTTTTCCACACGCTTCTTGCGACCCTGTTGACTATTTTGAATGAAACGCTTGATTGTTCGATGATCACGCTTCAGAAGCTTTGCAATTTTAAGAGTGCTCTATCCCTCTGCAAGATATCTCACTATTTTTGACTTTTCTGAGCCTGTCAAGTCCTTCTTTTGACCCATTTTGCCAAAGGAAAGGAAGTTGCCTAATAATTATGCACACCTGATATAGGGTGTTGATGTCATTAGACCACACCCCTTCTTATTACAGAGATGCACATCACCTAATATGCTTAATTGGTAGTAGGCTTTTGAGCCTATACAGCTTGGAGTAAGACAACATGCATAAAGAGGATGATGTGGTCAAAATACTAATTTGCCTAATAATTCTGCACACAGTGTAGTTTTAAATAGGAATTTTTTGTTAATAATTGTAGGTTTTATTTAGCTTTATTTTAATTATACTTTAGTTAGGTGGTGTTAGGGTTAGGGTTAGATTTAGGCTTAGGGTTACGTTAGGGTTGGGTTTAGGGGTCAATATATTTATGTAGAGCTAGTGATGTGGAAGGTCAGAGGTTTAGGGGTATATAATTTATTATAGTATATTTCGTTGTGGGGGGCTTGCGGTTTAGTGGTTAATAGGTTTAGTATAGCGGCGGTGTGGGTGGACGGCAGATTAGGGGTTAATAATCTTTAAATAGTTTTTGCGATGCGGGAGGGCAGCGGTTTAGGGGCTAATAGGTTTATTATAGTGGCAATGTCAGGGAGAGGCGGAATAGGGGTTAATATTTTTTATTTAGTGGCAGCGATGTCAGGAGCGGCAGATTAAGGGTTAATAAAAAAATTAGTGTTTGCAATGTGGGAGGGCCTCGGTTTAGGGGTTAATAGGAAGTTTAGTGTACTTTTTAACACTTTAGTTATGAGTTTTATGGTATAGCTTTGTAACGTAAAACAAATAACTACTGACTTTAGATGGCGATACGGATCTTGTGGTTATAGAGTGTACCGCTCACTTTTTGGCCTCCCAGGTACTACCGGCGCTATGGGAGCCCCATTGAAAAAGGACTTTTTAAAAAGTGTGGTACTGACGTTGCGTGATGGCCAAAAAGGTGTGCGGTACACCTATACCTACAAGACTTTTAATAGCGGCTTTATTGAAAAAGCAGCTTTATGAAGCATAATGCTGATTTTTCACTCATAACACCAAACTCGTAATCTAGCTGTTTATTTGTTATACAAAAAAATCTGATATATGATGTTTTCACATAAATTAATGTGTATTTGTATTTCTAGAAATCATGATATGCCTATTTCATTATTTTTTCTTTTTTTAAATGATTAGTAATGCTAGAATTTGTACATATATCTTTGCACATACTTGGGTATATACATGTGTGTGTGTGTGTGTGTGTGTTATGTTAGAAATCTTTTGCAAGCATATTTACATTTCCCTAAATTCCCTTTTTCTTCTAAACAATGTTGTCTTTCATATATTTATTTATACCACTATTATATAGTATAAATATATAATTATTCTGAGCAAGAATAATTGTGAAAATAGCATGTAATCAGGGTATCATATATATTTATTTGCAATCAATGTATATTTTAAAAGCTGGGACAGTTTTCTCTCTGCACCTGTGTAACCCTTATTGATTGCAGTCTAGTTTGAAACACCACCCCTACACATGTGTTAATAATGGGCTGGCATTTAAGATGACATTTCTTAATGAAAATGAAATTCAATAGAAGGAAGAAAAACCTTGAAAATAGCATGACAGTAAAGAGGTGATTTTAATTTCTGCTGTATCTGATTCATGACAGTTTAATGTTAGGTAGACTATCCCTTTGAGCTATCAGTTTAAGATTATATTGAATCAAACATAATTGGATTATTAAAATCATTGTCAGAAATATTGCACTGTGTGGCCTAATGTAATCATCAATGTTTATCTTAAATACTAATTTCCCATATACATACTTTCAAAGTATAATACACAATGTAACAAATGGCACTTACAAGTTCTGATGAGTAATCAATGACTCAAGTATAGAGCAATTTGATTAGTTAGTGATAGTAGAAAATGTATATTTCAATCAGATTGGCTGATTTAATTAATCACGTGATTATGCATTTACTAATATGAAGTTGTAGAAAACTTTACTAGTTTGTGGGTTGTTTAGGAGTTTGAGGATGCTTGTATTACATGCGTTAAAGGGACAGTCTAGGCCAAAACAAATTTTAATGATTCAGATAGAGCATGTAATTTTAAACAATTTTCCAATTTACTTTTATCACCAATTTTGCTTTGTTCTCTTTTGTATTCTTGGTTGAAAGCTTAACCTAGGAGGTTCATATGCTAATTTCTTAGACCTTGAAGGCCACCTCTTTTCAGAATGCATTTTAACAGTTTTTCACCACTAGAGGGTGTTAGTTCACGTATTTCATATAGATAACACTGTGCTCGTGCACGTGAAGTTATCTGGGAGCAGGCACTGATTGGCTAAACTGAAAGTCTGTCAAAAGAACTGAAACAAAGGGGCAGTTTGCAGAGGCTTAGATACAAGATAATCACAGAGGTTAAAAGTATATTAATATAAATGTGTTGGTTATGCAAAACTGGGGAATGGGTAATAAAGGGATTATCTATCTTTTAAAACAATAAAAATTCTGGTGTAGACTGTCCCTTTAAACATGGTGCAAATAGATTTATCCAAAAAAGGAATTTAGCTATATTATGTAATGTATTTATTTCATTTTTATCACTAGATCTATTAGTGCAACAAATTTGGAGCAATCATATTGGCTAACTTTGTAATGAGAGACAAAGATGTAACATAATCCAGTAGTAATGTATTTATTTAATTTTTATCCCTATATTTATTTATTTATTTATTTATTTATTAAATATTTTACCAGGAAGGATACATTGAGATTTCTCTAGTTTTCAAGTATGTCCTGGGTCCACAAAACATTGCATTGATACAGTAGGGTACAATAAAATACAAAAACAATAATAGTACCCAATATATGCAAAAATTTAACATAAAACAGGTAGGAAATATATAATCAACCATGACAGGTGCATTCTGTTTTGAGATATGTAGAGAGGGATCTCTTAAAGGATATTAGGCTTGGGGAAGGTTTGAAAGTGTGCGGGAGATCATTCCATAATTGTGGTGCTCTGTAGGAAAAGGAGGATTGAGCTGCTTTCTTTTTGTATTGAGGCAAGCTAAATAATGTGCTGGTATTGGATAGGAGGTTATAACACAATGCAGGAAAGATGGAGGGTGCGTCTGGATTCCAGCGACAGCCAGTTTAGTTCTTTTAGCATGTCACAATGGTGGGTCCTGTAGTTACATTGTAGCACAAAGTGGCAGAATGAGTGATACAATGTATTAAGTTTATTAAGGTGAGTTTGCAGTGCAGGTGCATATACTACATCCCGTAATCCATGATAGGCATCAGCATTTGCTGTACAATCTTTTCCTTTACTGTAGGGCTGAGACAAGATTTGCTTCTGTACAGGGCACCTAGTTTTGGATAAAGTTTAGATGCAAGTTTTTCTATGGGGAGGCCAAAAGATAGATTGGGGTCTAACAACATACCCAAGTACTTGAAAGAGTGGACTGCGGTCAGCATGCAAATGGATTTTGTTTTGATGTGTAGATGAGAATTTTGTAATTTGTGTAATTTAGGTCTCGTTCCAAAGATTATTGTGACAGTTTTGTCAGTGTTTAGGAAGAGTTTGGTTTTTGAAATCCACTTTTCTACCTCTGTGAACTGGTCTTGGAGCACTGCTTCAAGCTGCGACAGATTGGAATTGTTTGGGGAACACCACACGTGACTGGGAGAGGGAGGGAGTTGCTGTCAGAAATGGAGACATATTGTGATCGATCCGATACATATAATTGAAACCAGGTTAACCGACGATCAGCAATACCAGAGTTTTTTAGTTTGAGCAGTAGTATGTAGTGGTCTACTGTGTCAAAGGCCTTTGCAAAATCAAGCTCCAGTTAGGTCTCCTTGTTCTATGCCAGTTTGGATGTCATTGCAAACTTTTAGGAGGTCAGTTGTAGTGGAGTGATTCGGATGAAAACCTGATTGATCAGGGGTCAGATAGTTAGATTGTTGGTAATACTCACTTGTGTATGGACACATTTTTCTAAGATTTTTGACAATACTAGGAGCAATGATATAGGGCGATAGTTAGAAACCAAGGTTAACTCCCCACTTTCATGGATAGGCACTACTCTTGCAGTTTTCCAAAGTTTGGGTATGTATCCAGACACCAAAGATTTGTTAATTAGGGTTGTGACAGGTTTAGCAATTGCTGGCGCACTGAGCTTCAACAGCATTGCTGGGATTTGATGAGGTCCAGACTGGTTTTTCATTTTTAGATTATTAAGGTGTTTCTTAATGGCATTGATGGGTACAGGTCTAAAATTTAACTCCTTTATATTGGGTCTTTGCTGAGTTAGTGGGGCCTGATCCACATTTGTAGTTTCAGGATGCGTGTCATTTATCAGGGTGGTGGAGCATCCAACAAAATAACTATTAAAGGCATTTGCTACTTCTAAGGGGATTTGCAGGGTTTGGTTGTCCACATTGACAGTAGAGGGTTGGGAATGGATTGGGGGATTGTGTAAGTTATTTATGAGTTTCCAAAACTTTCTAGGGTTTGATATGTTATTGTTCAGATTTTCACAGAAATATTGGGCCTTGGCCAATTTTGTTTGCTTAGTGCATATATTTCACCATTGTCTATATACACAGTGATCGTATATAGAGTCAGTATGCTTGAATTTTGAACACAATGAATCCCGAAACTGGTACATTTGAATTAGGTCAGCTGTGATCCAATTTAAGTGTGCTCCTTTTACTCTCACCTTACGCAGCGGGGCATGTAAGTTCCAAACTTGTAGGAGTTCAGACTGAAAGAATTCAACTGCAGGTTTAATCTGTGCCAGTGGAGGTTCTTGATGTCATTTAGAAATGATTGAAGATATAATTTTTTGAAGGACCTGGTGATTGTAACCTTGGGAGAGGATTTAGTTGCTTTTATTTTGCGCACGCAGTACACTAAGCAGTGGTCACTAAAATTGTTAGGGAGAACACCTGCCTCCTGGATTCGGACGGGAGAAGTGGAGAGAATCCAGTTGAGCAGAGTGTGATTATGGCTTTTGATGTTTATGCGAGTTGGGGAGGAGATTAATTGCGTTAGCTGCAAAGATTTAAACAGCGAGCGTCAACTATTATTTTTTGGATTTAGCCAATCAATATTAAAATCTCCAAACAACAAAATTTCACTTTTTGGGTTTTAAACTATAGTTTCACTAAGGAGATGTGCTATGTCAGAAAAGGAATGCACAGGGGAGCTAGGTGTGTGGTAGATTCCTGCAACAATGATTGATTTACTGCACGGGATCTCAATTGTGCCAGAAAGGAAATCAAAGGTGACAGGAGAGCTAGATTTTTGTAAGGAGGTGTACTTTGTGGAATTGTCAACATAAATTACAATGCCGCCTCCTCTCTTTGCTCTATCATTTCTATGGCATGAATACCCATGTATTGCAATGGCAGAGTCAGGTTTTTTTGCAGTTAGCCATGATTCAGAGATCACAGCGATGTTGGGCTTGTATTGTAAACACCATGCTTGCAGTGCATCAATTTTTGGTATTAAGCTGTGGATATTACAGTGCACAAAGGAGAGGCCTTTTTTAGCTGGAAGGCTAGGAATGGAATTTGTTGGTGGACCAGGGTTAGACTCTACATCATTTGCAAGGGCAGGTAACATAAGGAATAGGAATTTAGAAATCATTTTTGTTTGCCGATATAGTGAATGTGATACTTTATAATTTTGTGAGGTGGGGGTAGTATCTACTAGTGCACCAAATTTGGAGCAATACTTTGCACCAAATTTGGAGAAATAATATTGTCCCTCCAATAATATTTGACTCCAAGCCTAGTAGTATTATCGAAAGGAGTTTCCGAGGTTAACAAGCAGCCTCCATGTATACGTACACTTTTTAGTCTACTTTCAAAACCCCCTGTACCAATGTTTACTTGAGTGCCACCATCAGTTCTACTACTGCCAGTTCCGCCATTCTCCCAATTTCCTTAGGTCAGAAGTCTCCACCTGCATTGATTCTCTCTTTTGCCACCATCATCTCCAGTTGTAGGGCAGTCAATATAGGACCAACAACCACTACCCATGTTGCCAGTTGCCACCTCCACTAGTAGTGTTTCATGAGCAAGACTTAGGAGTGTAGGCTCTAATTCATTTAGCACAAGTAGTCAGTGTGCGTCTTGTAACACAACTATTTTGTAAGAGAAGTTTATCACCCACTCTAAAATAAGGCAGCAATGCTGAATCAAGTACTTTAGAACTTATATAATGTTTGCTGAATAGGGCATGCTAAAAAGGCAGCTTGAATTTGTTTTTGCGTTACTGCAGCAAGAGTGCTTGTATGAAGTAAAACAACTTCTACATCAACCTCTAGTTGAACATCTAGTGATGGCAAAGGCAAAGATAGGTAATCAGCTGTCACATTTTCATTTCCTGGCCTGTACTCATATGTAAAAAAGAGTAGTCTAGCTGACTATCTAACAAAGCAATTTCCTGCTTGACCCAGTCCATTTGTAGTTTGTTAGTAAAGTTATTAATGTCCTATGATAAGTACTTCTTTGGGTCTCATCAGTGAGGTACATTCCGCTAAGCACATTATGCAAGGAGTCCACATCTGGTTTTGCCCATCACCCTTTCAACCATACTACTTTCACTCCACTTGTCACTTTCCTTGGAGGTGTATTTATGGAGGTCCACTTCAGTAAATCTGCTGTTTTCTGTTGACCCTGCCCTTTCATACACTATGATGGTCATCAGTCAATGTCAAATCCTTAGTGACCTGCTAGCTGCTGTGTTTAAGGGACTCTCTAGACACATATTAGTTCGCTTTCCTTGGAGGTGTATTTTTGATGTTTGTGTACTATAATGAGAGGTCTACTTCAGTTACTTTGCAACCACTTCAGTAACCCTGCTGCTGCTGCCTCTCCTACTCCTACCATACCTGCTCTGTGGTGGTTATCATCAGTTAATTAATTTACATTTGTAGAAAATTGCTGGCTGCTACTGCATTCGTCAATCTCAAATCCTTAGGGAACTGCTGGCCACTGTGTCCAAGGGACTCTAGGCACATCTTCGTCCTCCCTTGAAGGTATATTTATGAGGTTTATGTATTGTGATGCCTACTTATTCCAGTAATTCTGCAGCCTGCTGCCTCTTCTGCCCTTTCTGCTCTGTGGTGGTCATTATCAGTTAAAGTAAAAAACATTGTAGCATACTGTTGACATTGTTCCTAAGGGTCTCTAAGCATATATTTGACTTCCTCCATTAAAGGTTTTTTTTGGGGGGTTCGTTTACCAAAGGCCTACCTAGATCAGTAATTCTGCTGCCTGCTACTTCCTCTCCTGCCCTTCCTGCTCTGTGGGGATCATCATTAGTTAAAGTAAAAATTTGTAGCAAACTGTTGGCTGCTATGTCCAAGGATCTCTAAACATGTGTTTGTCCTGCTCCCTTGAAGGTGTAGTTTTGGGGTTTGTACACCAGAGGCCCACCTTTTTCAGTAACTCTGCTTCCTGCTGCTGGTGGTGGTCATCATTCGTTACTGCATAATCCTTAGGGAACTGCTAGCCGCTGTGTCCAAGAAACTCTAAACACGTTCTCCTCCCTTAGAGGTGTATTTTAGAGGTTTATGTACTCTAATCAGAGAGCTACTAGTTCAGCAACTCTGCAGCCTGCTGATGCCTTCTCTTCTGCTCATTCTCAGAATTGAGTCTCCAAGGATAGCTACAAATTTGTTATGGAGCATGTGTGTAAGAATGTGAGGGATTTGAAAAAGAATGAGAGAGTTGAAATAATAGAAAAGAGGAAGAGGGTTCCACCATAGCGCATAAATGTGGAGAACAATATGGAAACAAGAAGTTTTGATGGGTAAAAATAAAAAAGGCTCTATTTCTGTTTAAATGGAGTGATAGCAAAAATGCTATGGGGCCTATCTATCAAGCTCCGTACGGAGCTTGAGGGCCCGTGTTTCTGGCGAGTCTAAAGACCGCTGCTCCATAACCCTGTCTGCCTGCTCTGATGAGGTTGGACAGGAATCGGCACAATTCAACCCGATCGAGTATGATCGGGTTGATTGACACCCCCTGCTGGTGGCCGATTGGCCGAGAGTCTGCAGGGGGCGGCGTTTCACCAGCAGCTCTTGTGAGCTGCTGGTGCAATGCTGAATACGGAGAGCGTATTGCTCTCCACATTCAGCAATGTCTGTCGGACCTGATCCGCACTGTCGGATCAGGTCCGACAGACACTTCATAAATAGGCCTCCTTAAGTTCTCTGATATTTCCAGTAGTGAAGCGGATAAAGGGAAATTAAAAAAAAAAAATTCTTTCATGATTCAGTTAGAGCCTACATTTTTATACAACTTTCCAATTTACTTCTATTCAAATTTTCTTTTCTTTTTTTGGTATCCTTAGTCGTAGAAGCAACAACGCACTACTGGGAGCAGCAGAACACATTGAGTGAGCCAATAACATGACATATATACGTGCAGCCACCAATCAGCAGCTCCTGACCCTACCTAGGTATACTTTTAACAAAGGATACCAAAAGAACAAACAAAATAGATAATATAAGTAAAATGGAAAGTTATTTAAAATCACTTGCTCTATCTGAATCATGAAAGAAAACAATGTGGAGTTTATTATGTTCCTTTAAATTGTCTCTCATCAAAATTCTGACTAGCTTCCAAGTTCACACAGAATCAGTTAACATGCAGGATAATATGGTAGTAGACAGCAATTAAACCCAAATGAACTAATCTAAATCAAAATTTGTAAATATAATAAAAGCAAAATATTAAAATTAATAAACAAAAGGTACATTATTAACTTAAAGGCTGCCAAAACAAGGGCTTCATTTAAACCATTTGAAGACTGTGGACGAAGTCTCCAAATCCAATACATTTCTCTTTGTCTCAAATAGGGATATGAAACCCATTTTTTTCCATTTAGTTATATCTGATGTTGCATATTACAAGAGCAGCTTTGGAGCTCCCCGCGACGCCGGGCGGATGATGTGCACGACAAACCTTGTCCACCCGATAGTTGTTAAATGGATCCCTAAATCTGAGATATGACGCAAAGGGGAGAGACTTAAAGGGACATGAAACCCAAACATTTTCTTTCATGATTCAGACAGAGAATACATTTTTAAAAATGTTTCCAATTTAGTTCTATTATCAAATTTGCTTCATTCTAATGTTATTCTTTGTTGAGGAGAGTTCTAGATAAGTAGTGTGCACATGTTTGGAGCACTGCATAACAGGAAATAGTGCTGCCATCTAGTGCTCTGCTCTCATATAGTGATGCAGACACGTGCACACTCCTGAACCTACCATCCTGCTTTTCAACAAAGGATAAAAAAGGAACAAAGAACATTTTATAATAGAAGTACATTGGAAAGTTGTTTAAAATTGTATTTTATAATAAAAATAAAATTTGGATTTTTTGTCCCTTTAATTAAAGAAAGGGAGGTCTTAGTTGTTGGTATTTCTAGTAGGTGAAATTTACACTGCACAAAGAGGCTCCCAACCTTTCCTTCAACTACTTTTCATACTCTATTAAAGGCACATTAAACCCAAAATTTTTCTTTCATTATTCAGATAGAGAATACAATTTTAAACAAAATTCCAATTTATTTCTATTATCTAATTTTCTTCATTCTTTAGATATCCTTTGTTTAAGAAATAGCAATGCACATGGGTGAGCCAATCGCACGAGGCATTTATGTGCAGCCACCAATCAGCAGATTCTGAGCCTATCTACAAATTATATCAAGAGAATGAAGCAAATTAGATAATAGAAGTAAATTAGAAAGTTGTTTGAAATTACATGTTCTTTCTAAATCATGAAATACAAAAATTGGGTTTAATGTCCATTTAAGTGTTTGTAAGTGAAACTGGCAAACCCATGAATGCCCTGGCTGGGCCCTAGGACCTTCACAGATCACCTGATTCCATCCTCAGATATAGCAGACAGCCAGACCTCAATGGCTCCACTTCCTGCAACCAAGTCACATCCCCAGTCCATCCCTGGATCACCATGACTCTGCCCCCAGCCTCCCAGTAGTGATTTTTTATCAAGAAAATATTGTGGTATTGAGACATACAGGGCTGGCTCAATATATTGTGCTGCCTGGGTCCTAGAATGCAATAATGCCCCCCCCCCCAGTAGTAACATTACTGATAAGCATATCAACCTACTAGTCTGGCCGTTGACCTTACCAAGTCTGCCTCCTGGCATGCAACAAATGCTTATACACAATGTCCCACCTTGAATGTTGCCCCAGACCAGTTCTGAGTCTTTGTGCATGATGAGGTTATGCTGCTGGGAGCCTATGACTTCCCCCACAGAGACAGAGGAAAAGAGTGGTCTGCGTCTGACAGTGACTGAAGTGCTGCCCCTTGTCAAGTGCTGCTTGGGTCCTCTGGACCCACTTGGTCCCATGGTTGAGGCAGCCCTGGAGACATAATGAATGCTAGTGGGATCACTGTAGTGGAATTATGGAGATTGTGGCATCCTTGCTATCTTCCAGCAATTCCCTCTTTCCATGAAGTTGACCGGGGAAATGTGTCTGCTATCATCACTGCAAAGCCTGCAGCAATGATCAATGTAGCAGCATTTTTCTTTATTCGGTGGGAGGAGAGAACTATGGTTCCAATTTGAGACTGTTCCATAAAATGCAGGACAGTTGGAAATTAAAGGGACAGTCTAGTCAAAATGAAACTTTCATGATTCAGATAGGGCATGACATTTTAAACAACTTTCCAATTGACTTTTATCATAAAATCTGCTTTGTTCCCTTGGTGGTATTTTTAAAAATGTAAACCTAGGTAGGCTCAAACTGATTTCTAAACTGTTGAAAACCGCCTCTTAGCTCAGAGCATTTTGAAAGATTTTTACAGTTAGACAGTACTAGTTCATGTGTGTCATATAGATAACATTGTGTTCACTCTCGTGGAATTATTTAGGTGTCTGCCCTGATTAGCTAAACTGTATGTCTGTCAAAAGCACTGAGATAATTGGGCAGTCTGCAGAGGCTTAGATACAAGATAATCACAGAGGTAAAACAAATATTGATATAACTATGTTGGTTATGCAGAAATGGGGAATGGTTAATAAAGGGATTATCTATCTTTTTAAACAAAAAAAAATTCTGGTATAGACTGTCCCTTTAAGCCTTTTGCAAAATGTTTCCTGTTTTAAAGTAAGCAATGATGAGATAATTATATGTTTGGTCAGGTGATACATGTCATGTGCACAGGCCAAATTTTTGATACTTGAAAATAAATAAAATAGAGGTCTAGTTAGTTTCTAAAAATCACTTAGTGATCAAAATCCCATTATACAGAAATAAAGGTACTGCGTAAATTAATGCTTGACCTTCACAGTATATTTATTAAAAAAAAAATTATAATAAGTAAATTAAGTAATAAGAGTAATATAATCATAAAAATATAAATGTAATAGCTCAGATACACTGCATACAAATACAAATAGGAAAACAAAATTCCTCCAAGGGGTTAATCCTTCAAAAGTCCTCAAATAAGTTCCATTTGAAAAAGAGATTCTGTTTGGCCAGATATTTCATTCTGAATATTCGGCCCTCAAAAATGCTTCTAGTAAAAGTTATCACTGTTTTGGTGTTAGCAATTTTCTCTGCACGTGCACAAGAAGCATGCAAGATTACGAGTTTTGCGTTATGAGTGAAAAAGCAGCGTTATGGGTTATAACGCTGCTTTCTCTTGTTAAGTGTATCCAGTCCACGGATCATCCATTACTTGTGGGATATTCTCCTTCCCAACAGGAAGTTGCAAGAGGATCACCCACAGCAGAGCTGCTATATAGCTCCTCCCCTAACTGCCATACCCAGTCATTCTCTTGCAACTCTCAACAAAGATGGACATAGTAAGAGGAGAGTGGTGTATTATTAGTTAGTTTCTTAACTTCAATCAAAAGTTTGTTATTTTTAAATGGTACCGGAGTGTACTGTTTTATCAAAGGCAGCATTAGAAGAAGAATCTGCCTGTGATTTCTATGATCTTAGCAGAAGTAACTAAGATCCATTGCCGTTCTCACATATTCTGAGGAGTGAGGTAACTTCAGAGAGGGAATGGCGTGCAGGTCTTCCTGCAATAAGGTATGTGCAGTAAACATATTTCTAGGGATGGAACTTGCTAGAAAAATGCTGCTGATACCAGATTAATGTAAGTTAAGCCTAAATGCAGTGATTTAATAGCGACTGGTATCAGGCTTATTAACAGAGATACATACTCTTATAAAAGTGTAATATAAAACGTTTGCTGGCATGTTTAATCGTTTTTATATATGCTTTGGTGATAAAACTTATTGGGGCCTAGTTTTTTCCACATGGCTGGCTTTATTTTTGCTAGAAACAGTTTTCCTGAGGCTTTCCACTGTTATAGTATAAAAGTTACAGTTGGTGCAGTTAAAATTACAAACTGTGACATTCAGCTTCCCTCAGCAGTCCCCTGCATGCTATAGGACATCTCTGATGGGCTCAAAAGGCTTCAAAAGTAGGAGCTGTGGCAGTTGTTATGACTGGTTAAAAAACATATTTTTCGTTTTGTTAATCTGTTTTTTGTATTAAGGGGTTAATCATCCATTTGCAAGTGGGTGCAATGCTCTGCTAACTTGTTACATACACTGTAAAAACTTTGTTAGTGTAACTGCCTTTTTTCACTGTTATTTCAAATTTTGCCAAAATTTGTTTCTCTTAAAGGCACAGTAACGTTTTTTATATTGCTTGTTAACTTTGTTTAAAGTGTTTTCCAAGCTTGCTAGTCTCATTGCTAGTCTGTACAAACATGTCTGACACAGAGGAAACTACTTGTTCATTATGTTTAAAAGCCATTGTGGAGCCCCATAGGAGAATGTGTACTAAATGTATTGATTTCACCTTAAACAGTAAAGATCAGTCTTTTTCTATAAAAGAATTGCTACCAGAGGGGTCTGTCGAGGGGGAAGTTATGCCGACTAACTCTCCCCACGTGTCGGACCCTTCACCTCGGGGAGACCTGATTCAGAGATTTCTAATTTTAAATTTAAGCTTGAGAACCTCCGTGTGTTACTTGGGGAGGTATTAGCTGCTCTGAATGACTGTGACACATTTGTAGTGCCAGAGAAATTGTGTAGGCTGGATAAATACTATGCAGTGCCGGTGAGTACTGATGTTTTTCCAATACCTAAAAGGCTTACAGAAATTATTAGTAAGGAGTGGGATAGACCCGGTGTGCCCTTTTCCCCACCTCCTATATTTAGAAAAATGTTTCCAATAGATTCCACTACACGGGACTTATGGCAGACAGTCCCTAAGGTGGAGGGAGCAGTTTCTACTTTAGCAAAGCGTAACACTATCCCGGTTGAGGACAGTTGTGCTTTTTCAGATCCAATGGATAAAAAATTAGAGGGTTACCTTAAGAAAATGTTTATTCAACAAGGTTTTATTTTACAGCCCCTTGCATGCATTGCGCCTGTCACTGCTGCAGCGGCGTTCTGGTTTGAGGCCCTGGAAGAGGCCATCCATACAGCTCCATTGACTGAAATTATTTACAAGCTTAGAACACTTAAGCTAGCTAACTCATTTGTTTCTGATGCCATTGTTCATTTGACTAAACTAACGGCTAAGAATTCCGGATTCGCCATCCAGGCACGTAGGGCGCTATGGCTTAAATCCTGGTCAGCTGATGTGACTTCAAAGTCTAAATTACTTAACATTCCTTTCAAAGGGCAGACCTTATTCGGGCCTGGTTTGAAAGAAATTATTGCTGACATTACTGGAGGTAAGGGTCATACCCTTCCTCAGGACAGGGCCAAATCAAGGGCCAAACAGTCTAATTTTCGTGCCTTTCGAAATTTCAAGGCAGGTGCAGGATCAGCTCCCTCTACTTCAAAACAAGAGGGAACTTTTCCTCAATCTAAGCAGGCCTGGAAACCTACCCAGTCCTGGAACAAGGGCAAGCAGGCCAGAAAGCCTGCTGCTGCCTCCAAGACAGCATGAAGGAGCGGCCCCCTATCCGACAACGGATCTAGTAGGGGGCAGACTCTCTCTTTGCCCAGGCGTGGGCAAGAGATGTTCAGGATCCCTGGGCGTTGGAGATCATATCTCAGGGATATCTTCTGGACTTCAAAGCTTCTCCCCCACAAGGGAGATTTCACCTTTCAAGATTATCTGCAAACCAGATAAAGAAAGAGGCATTCCTAAGCTGCGTGCAAGACCTCCTTGTAATGGGAGTGATCCATCCAGTTCCGCGGACGGAACAAGGACAGGGGTTTTATTCAAATCTGTTTGTGGTTCCCAAAAAAGAGGGAACCTTCAGACCAATTTTGGATCTAAAGATCCTAAACAAATTCCTCAGAGTTCCATCATTCAAGATGGAAACTATTCAAACCATTTTACCCATGATCCAAGAGGGTCAGTACATGACCACAGTGGACTTAAAGGATGCCTACCTTCACATTCCGATCCACAAGAATCATCATCGGTTCCTGAGGTTTGCCTTTCTAGACAGGCATTACCAGTTTGTAGCTCTTCCATTCGGGTTGGCTACAGCCCCAAGAATTTTTACAAAGGTTCTGGGCTCACTTCTGGCGGTTCTAAGACCGCGAGGCATAGCGGTGGCTCCTTATCTAGACGACATGCTGATACAGGCATCAAGCTTTCAAATTGCCAAGTCTCATACAGAGATAGTTCTGGCATTTCTGAGGTCGCATGGGTGGAAAGTGAACGAAGAAAAGAGTTCTCTATCTCCTCTCACAAGGGTTTCCTTCCTAGGGACTCTGATAGATTCTATAGAAATTAAAATTTACCTGACGGAGTCCAGGTTATCAAAACTTCTAAATGCTTGCCGTGTTCTTCACTCCATTCCGCGCCCCACGGTGGCTCAGTGCATGGAAGTAATCGGCTTAATGGTAGTGGCGATGGACATAGTGCCATTTGCGCGCCTGCATCTCAGACCGCTGCAATTATGCATGCTCAGTCAGTGGAATGGGGATTACACAGATTTGTCCCCTCTACTAAATCTGGATCAGGAAAGCAGAGATTCTCTTCTCTGGTGGTTATCTCGGGTCCATCTGTCCAAAGGTATGACCTTTCGCAGGCCAGATTGGACCATTGTAACAACAGACGCCAGCCTTCTAGGTTGGGGTGCAGTCTGGAACTCCCTGAAGGCTCAGGGTTCATGGACTCAGGAGGAGAAACTCCTCCCAATAAATATTCTGGAGTTAAGAGCAATATTCAATGCTCTTCTAGCTTGGCCTCAGTTAGCAACACTGAGGTTCACCAGATTTCAGTCGGACAACATCACGACTGTGGCTTACATCATCCATCAAGGGGGGACCAGGAGTTCCCTAGCGATGTCAGAAGTCTCCAAGATAATTCGCTGGGCAGAGACTCACTCTTGCCACCTATCAGCGATCCATATCCCAGGGGTAGAGAACTGGGAGGCGGATTTTCTAAGTTGTCAGACTTTTCATCCGGGGGAGTGGGAACTCCATCCGGAGGTGTTTGCTCAATTGGTTCTCCGTTGGGGCAAACCAGAACTGGATCTCATGGCGTCTCGCCAGAACGCCAAGCTTCCTTGTTACGGATCCAGGTCCAGGGACCCAGAAGCGGCACTGATAGATGCTCTAGCAGCGCCTTGGTTCTTCAACCTGGCCTATGTGTTTCCACCGTTTCCTCTGCTCCCTCGTCTGATTGCCAAAATCAAACAGGAGAGACCATCGGTGATATTGATAGCGCCTGCGTGGCCACGCAGGACCTGGTATGCAGACCTAGTGGACATGTCATCCTTTCCACCATGGACTCTGCCTCTGAGACATCAATCATCCGAATCTACTTTCTCTGAGACTGACTGCATGGAGATTGAACGCTTGATCCTATCAAAGCGTGGCTTCTCCGAGTCAGTAATTGATACCTTAATACAGGCACGAAAGCCTGTCACCAGGAAAATTTACCACAAGATTTGGCGTAAATATCTTCATTGGTGTGAATCCAAGAATTACTCATGGAGTAGGGTTAGGATTCCTAGGATATTGTCCTTCCTCCAAGAGGGTTTGGACAAAGGAATATCAGCTAGTTCTTTAAAGGGACAAGCGTCTGGCAGAAGTTCCAGACGTTCAGGCATTTTGTCAGGCTTTAGTTAGAATTAAGCCTGTGTTTAAACCTGTTGCTCCCCCATGAAGCTTAAACTTGGTTCTTAAAGTTCTTCAAGGGGTTCCGTTTGAACCCCTTCATTCTATTGATATCAAACTTCTATCATGAAAAGTTCTTTTTCTGATGGCTATTTCCTCGGCTCGAAGAGTCTCGGAGTTATCTGCCTTACATTGTGATTCTCCTTATCTGATCTTTCATTCAGATAAAGTAGTTCTGCGTACAAAACCTGGGTTTTTACCTAAGGTGGTTTCTAACAAGAATATCAATCAAGAGATTGTTGTTCCATCATTATGCCCTAATCCTTCTTCAAAGAAGGAACGTCTTTTGCATAATCTAGACGTAGTCCTTGCATTGAAGTTTTACTTGCAGGCTACTAAAGATTTTCGCCAAACATCTCACCTGTTTGTTATTTACTCTGGACAGAGGAGAGGTCAAAAGGCCTTGGCAACCTCTCTTTCTTTTTGGCTTCGGAGTATAATCCGTTTAGCATATGAGACTGCTGGACAGCAGCCCCCTGAAAGAATTACAGCTCATTCTACTAGAGCTGTGGCTTCTACCTGGGCCTTTAAAAATGAGGCCTCTGTTGAACAGATTTGCAAGGCTGCGACTTGGTCTTCGCTTCATACCTTTTCAAAATTTTACAAATTTGATACTTTTGCTTCTTCGGAGGCTGTTTTTGGGAGAAAGGTTCTACAGGCAGTGGTTCCTTCCATTTAAGTTCCTGCCTTGTCCCTCCCATCATCCATGTACTTAAGCTTTGGTATTGGTATCCCACAAGTAATGGATGATCCGTGGACTGGATACACTTAACAAGAGAAAACATAATTTATGCTTACCTGATAAATTTATTTCTCTTGTAGTGTATCCAGTCCATGGCCCGCCCTGTCCTTTTAAGGCAGGTCTAAATTTTAATTAAACTTCAGTCACCACTGCACCCTATGGTTTCTCCTTTCTCGGCTTGTTTCGGTCGAATGACTGGATATGGCAGTTAGGGGAGGAGCTATATAGCAGCTCTGCTGTGGGTGATCCTCTTGCAACTTCCTGTTGGGAAGGAGAATATCCCACAAGTAATGGATGATCCGTGGACTGGATACACTACAAGAGAAATAAATTTATCAGGTAAGCATAAATTATGTTTTTTCACTACCGCTGCTATTACGAGTCTTGTCAAAAAAGCTGTACCGCACACTTTGTTGGCATTAACGCAAATTAACTTACGCAATTTGTGTAAAGTCTTTTTTCAATGGGACTTCCATAGCGCCAATATTACAAGCTTTTTCTGGGAGGCCAAAAAGTGAGCGGTACAGCCTATCCCGCAAGATTCGTAACGCAATCTAAAGTCAGTAGTTATGAGTTTTACGCTACAAAGCTGTAGCATAAAACTCAAAACTAAAGTGTTAAAAAGTTCACTAACACCCATAAACGACATATTAACCCCTAAACCGAGGCCCTCCCGCATCGCAAACACTAAAATAAAATTATTAACCCTAATCTGCCGCTCCCGACACCACTATAATAAACATATTAATCCCTAAGCCGCTGCACTCCCGCATCGCAAACACTAGTTAAATATTATTAACCCCTAATCTGCCGCCCCTAACATCGCTGCCACCTACCTACATTTATTAACCCCTAATCTGCCGCTCCAGACATCGCCGCCACTATAATAAACATATTAACCCCTAAACCTAACCCTAAATCTAACCTTAACACCCTCTAACTTTAATATAATTAAAATAAATCTAAATAAAACCTACTATTAATAACTAAATAATTCCTATTTAAAACTAAATACTTACCTGTAAAATAAACCCTAAGCTAGCTACATATAACTAATAGTTACATTGTAGCCAGCTTAGGTTTTATTTTTATTTCACAGGCAAGTTTGTATTTATTTTAACTAGGTAGAATAGTTAGTCAATAGTTATTAACTATTTACTATCTAGTTAAAATAAATACAAATTTACCTGTAAAATAAAACATAACCTGAGTTACCTTAAAACCTAACCTTACACTATCAATTACCTAAATTAAATACAATTACCTAAATTACAAAAACAAACAAACACTAAATTACACAAAATAAAAAAAGAAATGATCAGATATTTAAACTAATTACACCTAATCTAATAGCCCTATCAAAATAAAAAGCCCCCCCAAAATAAAAAAAAACCCAGCCTAAACTAAACTACCAATAGTCCTTAAAAGGGCCTTTTGCGGGGCATTGCCCCAAATAAATCAGCTCTTTTACCTGTAAAAAAAATACAAACAACCCCCCAACAGTAAAACCCACCACCCACACAACCAACCCCCCAAAAAAAATCCTAACTAAAAAAATCTAAGTTCCCCATTGCCCTGAAAAGGGCATTTGGATGGGCATTGCCCTTAAAAGGGCATTTAGCTCTTCTTCAAGTGCCCAAACTCTAACCTAAAAATAAAACCCACCCACCCAATAAACCGTTAAAAAAACCTAACACTAACCCCTGAAGACCCACTTACAGTTTTGAAAACCGGACATCCATCCTCAACGAAGCCGGGAGAAGTCTTCATCCAAGTGGCAAGAAGTCCTCAATGAAGCCGGGAGAAGTCTTCATCCAAGCCGGCAGAAGTGGTCCTCCAGACGGGCAGAAGTCTTCATCCAGACGGCATCTTCTATCTACATCCATCCATGATTGGAACAGCCAATAGAATGCAAGCTCAATCCTATTGGCTGATTGGATCTTGAATTCTATCAGCCAATCAGAATTCAAGGGACGCCATCTTGGATGACGTCACTTAAAGGAACCTTCATTCCAGAAGAGCCATCGTAAGAAGAGGATGCTCCGCGCTGGATGTCTTGAAGATGGACCCACTCCGCACCGGATGGATGAAGATAGAAGATGTGGTCTGGATGAAGACTTCTGCCCATCTGGAGGACCACTTCTGCCGGCTTGGATGAAGACTTCTGCCGGCTTCATTGAGGACTTCTTGCCACTTGGATGAAGACTTCTCCCGGCTTCGTTGAGGATGGATGTCCGGTTTTCAAAACTGTAAGTGGATCTTCAGGGGTTAGTGTTAGGTTTTTTTAAGGGTTTATTGGGTGAGTTTTATTTTTAGTTTAGGGTTTGGGCACTTGAAAAAGGGCAATGGGGAGCTTAGGTTTTTTTAGTTAGGATTTTATTTGGGGGGGTTGGTTGTGTGGGTGGTGGGTTTTACTGTTGGGGGTTGTTTGTATTTTTTTTTTACAGGTAAAAGAGCTGATAGGCCCTTTTAAGGGCTATTGGTAGTTTAATTTAGGCTAGGTTTTTTTTATTTGGGGGGGGGGCTTTTTTATTTTGATAGGGCTATTAGATTAGGTGTAATTAGTTTAAATATCTGATCATTTCTTTTTTTATTTTGTGTAATTTAGTTGGTTTTGTTTTTTTAATTTATGTAATTTTATTTAATAAATGTAATTTATTTATTTGTAGTGTAAGGTTAGGTGTTAGTGTAACTCAGGTTAGGCTTTATTTTACAGGTAAATTTGTATTTATTTTAGCTTGGTAGTTAGTAAATAGTTAATAACTATTTACTAACTAATCTACCTAGTTAAAATAAAAACAATCTTACCTGTAAAATAAAAATAAACCCTAAGCTAGCTACAATGTAACTATTAGTTATATTGTAGCTAGCTTAGGGTTTATTTTATAGGTAAGTATTTAGTTTTAAATAGGAATTATTTAGGTAATGATAGTAATTTTTATTTCGGTTTGTTTTAATTATATTTGTTAGGGGGTGTTAGGGTTAAACTTAGGTTTAGGGGTTAATACATTTAGTATAGTGGTGGCGACGTTGGGGGCGTCAGATTAAGGGTTAATAAATGTAGGTAGGTTGTGGCGATGTTAGGGGCGGCAGATTAGGGGTTAATAATATTTAACTAGATTTTGTGATGCTGGAGTGCTGCGGTTTAGGGGTTAATATGTTTATTATAGTGGCGACGATGTCCGGAGCGGCAGATTAGGGGTTAATAAATGTAGGTAGGTTGTGGCGATGTTAGGGGCGGCAGATTATGGGTTAATAATATTGAAATGGTGTTTGTGATGCGGGATTGCAGCAGTTTATGGGTTAATATGTTTATTATAGTGACCGTGATGTCCGCAGCGGCAGATTAGGGGTTAATAACATTATGTAGGTGTCGGCGATGTTGAGTGCGGCAGATTAGGGGTTAATAAGTGTAAGATTAGGGGTGTTTAGACTCGGGGTTCATGTTAGGGTGTTAGGTGTAAACATACATTTTCTTTCACCATAGGAATCAATGGGGCTGCGTTACGAAGCTTAACGCTGCTTTTTTTTGCAGGTGTATCCCCATTGAGGCCTATGGGGAAATCGTGCATGAGCACGTAAAACCAGCTCACCGCGGCTTTCAGCAGCGCTGGTATTGGAGTGCGGTATGGATCACAATTTTGCTTTACGCTTACTTCTTGCCTGTTAATGCCGGGTTTTTGTAAACCTGTAATACCAGCACTGCAGGGAAGGGAGCGGTGACAATAACGTGCAAGTTAGTACCGAGCAGCTCTTACCGCAAAACTCGTAATCTAGCCGATAGCTAGATATTCTTAGTGAAACAGCATTTTAAATAATGCAGCTGCTCATATCGCCAGTGGAGTGTGTATTATGTCAGCCATTAACAAACACCTAGATTACGAGTTTTATGTTACGGTTTTAACGCTGAAAAAATGGCTATTTCAGCTTAAAAACAATAACGCAGCGATTACGATTCTTGTTGGTATAGCAATACCACAAGCATTTTAGCCTGTAACGCAACGTCAATCCCGTTCTCAAAAAAATGACATTTTTGCGTGGGATTTCTATAGCCCCGGTATTACAGGTTGTGTGGTGAGGCTAAAATGCTTGCGTTTCAGCCTATACCGACAAGATCCGTTTCGCTATCAGAGACCAGTAGTTATGAGTTTTGCGCAACAAAACTGTTTCACAAAACTCACAACTAAAATTTTACAAAGTACACTTACACCCATAAACTACCTATTAACCCCTATTCCGCCACCCTCCTGCATCGAAAACACTACAGGTAGCCCTCAGTTTACGCTGGAGTTAGGTTCCAGAAGGAATGGTTGTAAATCCAAACCATTGTAAATTGAAACCCAGTTTAAAATGTAAGTCAATGGGAAGTGAGGGAGATAGGTTCCAGGCCCCTCTCAAAATTGTCATAAGTAACACCTAATACATTATTTTTAATGCTTTGAAATGAAGACTTTAAATGCTAAACAGCATTATAAACCTAATAAAATAATCCCACAACACAGAATATATAATTAATCTAAGTTAAATTAATAAAAACATTTGCTAAACTGCATTATAAGTGGGTAGATAGATTTTTATAGTTGGCGCAAGGGAAGGGTAATAATCCCACAACACAGAATATATAATTAAACTAAGTTAAATTAACAAAAACATTTGCTAAACTGCATTATAAGTGGGTAGATAGATTTTTATAGTTGGCGCAAGGGATTATTTTATTAGGTTTATAATGCTGTTTAGCATTTAAAGTCTTCATTTCAAAGCATTAAAAATAATGTATTAGGTGTTACTTATGACAATTTTGAGAGGGGCCTGGAACCTATCTCCCTCACTTCCCATTGACTTACATTTTAAACTGGGTTTCAATTTACAACGGTTTTGAAACTGGTAAGTTTCAGAGGGGTTTTCCTCAAATCCCCTAGAAGAGATCAATAGTAAGGAGTTAGGGTAGAAACACACCAGCGCCTCAATTGAGGCTTAAATCCCCAAAAATGGAGTTTATATAATTTCTTAAAATTTAGAAGTGATATAATTTCTTAAAATAGATATAATAAATTTTATAGAAAAATCTTTCTCTTTAAAATATTTTATTTACATATAATAAGTATTATCATAATCGCAGGACAGAATAAAATGACATATGATATGTTTTATCAAAATGCCCAAATCAAATAAAATAATGGTTGGCCAACCTTATGTGATACAATTTAATCCATATAAATATAGCAGGCTAGGTTTAAATACATAAGTAGCATATGAAGCATATAAAAGTCTCCCTGATTAATGTATTTATAGTACAACTAGAACGGTTTCCTTCTCAATATCGCAATGCGGTTTTAAGCACTCCGTGAGTGTATAACCTTAATGATTTTGTAAGCAAATAATGTGAGTATTTGTAGTGGTATTTACCCAACAGATACAAATAATGATAGGTCTTTCCTCGATCGTATAATTGCTCTTTATGTCTGTGGATATAATAAGCTGACAGTCTTGGAGCAAGTAATCTTGCAATTTCCAAAAAGAGGTACCTGGGTTTGGTAGACAAGTGCACTTGTTCCTAAGTTCCTTCGATAGGTAGAATAACCTGGTCCGTTGTTAGTTAGTGGTTCTCGCCGGTTATGGAGCCGTCAGTTGTTGTTCGGCGTTCTCCCGCTGTGTGAACAGAGACCGCGCCTTCTCCAGAAGGGGCTCTAATTGGTTCACTTCTTGGGGGTGTTGTCTCTCTCTCTGAGTTGACGGCTCTGCGGCAGTAATCCTGTGTCGGTCTGTGGGTCTCTGTATGGAGTAGTTAGCAACGCGTTTCCGCTGAACTTAATCAGCCTTTCTCAAGCTATCACTCCATGTTCTTACTGAGATTTATATATCCGGTTCATTGCTTCCATTGGATAATTCATATCGAGATTGATTTGATTGTTAAACTTATGTATAAACAGCATGAATAAAAATGAATAAAATATTTTGATATCTAATTGGGCATTTTGATCAATGAAACATTTAAACTAGGATCCTAATAAAAATATCTCTAGGTTTTACTTAAAGTCCGAGGATATGGATAAAAAATGTGAGCAAAAATGACTATGGACAAAACGAAATCTTTTTTAGTTTGCATATTTCAGTATTTTCAAAACTTCGATTTTCGCAAGGAGTAAGAATTTTGTATGTACATAAATCAAGTCTATAATTTTCTGTTTCATTTGTTAGTATAATGAAAATGATCCATTCGTTATTACTATTTAATAATTTAGTACTAAGCATTCTTTGGATTTTAGTTCTACCATAGATATATAATCATTTTAAATTCTTACATTTAGACATCGGATGGATGTGCAGATTTTTATTATTACAAAGGCTAGGGTTAGTACATATTATAAAATATTTATTTTCAATATTTATAACAAAAAATTAAGAATTTAAGAATTTAGAAAGCAGTTTAGACTAAAGTCTAAGTTTAGGCCTTTTGGTTTTAGTGTTTGGAGTTCGAAAATCCACTTCGCCTCTTTCTGTAGAAGTGTATTTGATAAGTTCCCACCTCTTTTTTTCTCATTTAGTTTAGTAATCGCTGTAAAGCTAAAGAATTTTAAGTTATTATTACAACACGTTCTAAAGTGTTTGGCTACCGGTAGATCTTTATTCCTCTCTTTTTCTGAATTTTCGATTGAGTTTAGATGTTCTCTTATTCTCTCTCTGACTGATCTTTCCGTCTCTCCTGTGTATTGTTTTCCACATTTGTTACACATTATTAAGTAAATGACATTAGTATCCACACATCTAATAGTTTCTTTAATTTTATATTCCATATTCGTATTAGTAGATCTAAAAGTTTTTGTTTTATTCGCATATTTACATGCCTTGCAAGTTATGCATGGGTAGAACCCGTGTAGTTTTTCTCCTAAAACTCCTCTAGTAATCATACAGTTGTTTTGTTTAAAAGTGGGTGCCAGTTTGCTTTTTAGATTATTTGTCTTTTTATATATAAACTTCGGGGCCTCTGGCAGTCTTTCCCCTAAATGGGGGTCTGATTTTAAGATCTTCCAATGTGATTTTATTATTTTTTCTAATATAACCCTGTCTTCACTATACTGTGTTATGAAAGGCAGGAAGATTTCTTCATTCGGTGCATTAGTTGTTATAGGTTTTTTGGGTCATGTTTGAGAAACTGTTCAATTGCATTAATTCCATCTTCATGTCTTATTGATGTATAAAGAGATTGTACATCACATGTCACTAAACTAAATTCATCTGACCAATTAGATATCAAAATATTTTATTCATTTTTATTCATGCTGTTTATACATAAGTTTAACAATCAAATCAATCTTGGTATGAATTATCCAATGGAAGCAATGAACCGGATATATAAATCTCAGTAAGAACATGGAGTGATAGCTTGAGAAAGGCTGATTAAGTTCAGCGGAAACGCATTGCTAACTACTCCATACAGAGACCCACAGACCGACACAGGATTACTGCCGCAGAGCCGTCAACTCAGAGAGAGAGACAACACCCCCAAGAAGTGAACCAATTAGAGCCCCTTCTGGAGAAGGCGCGGTCTCTGTTCACACAGCGGGAGAACGCCGAACAACAACTGACGGCTCCATAACCGGCGAGAACCACTAACTAACAACGGACCAGGTTATTCTACCTATCGAAGGAACTTAGGAACAAGTGCACTTGTCTACCAAACCCAGGTACCTCTTTTTGGAAATTGCAAGATTACTTGCTCCAAGACTGTCAGCTTATTATATCCACAGACATAAAGATCAATTATGCGCTCGAGGAAAGACCTATCATTATTTATATCTGTTGGGTAAATACCACTACAAATACTCACATTATTTGCTTACAAAATCATTAAGGTTATACACTCACGGAGTGCTTAAAACCGCATTGCGATATTGAGAAGGAAACCGTTCTAGTTGTACTATAAATACATTAATCAGGGAGACTTTTATATGCTTCATATGCTATTTATGTATTTAAACCTAGCCTGCTATATTTATATGGATTAAATTGTATCACATAAGGTTGGCCAACCATTATTTTATTTGATTTGGGCATTTTGATAAAACATATCATATGTCATTTTATTCTGTCCTGCGATTATGATAATACTTATTATATGTAAATAAAATATTTTAAAGAGAAAGATTTTTCTATAAATTTTATTATATCTATTTTAAGAAATTATATCACATCTAAATTTTAAGAAATTATATAAACTCCATTTTTGGGGATTTAAGCCTCAATTGAGGCGCTGGTGTGTTTCTACCCTAACTCCTTACTATTGATCTCTTCTAGGGGATTTGAGGAAAACCCCTCTGAAACTTACCAGTTTATACCCTTCCCTTGCGCCAACTATAAAAATCTATCTACCCACTTGTATTTTCTTTCCTCGGTTTATAGCTAGGCTGCAAAAATGGAGAGCTTGAATGTCAATTTAGAATCATTGTCTAATACAACTGACCACAGTCTTAATTGTAAAACTTAAAAAAAAAAACAGATAAAACTGATATATTCAAACTTAGATCATCCATATATGATAACATTCACAATATTTTTGATAAAGAAAAAAACAAAAACAGTTTACCACTTAATACTAATGATAAACAAAAAAATAAAAGAATATATGGATGAACTAGAGAAAAGATTAATTCTAGAAATCAGGTATAAAACTGAATGTATCTTTATTAATGAATATTTGAGAGCAAAAAGGGTCCCTCGTGGCTTAAGAATTAAAAAAGAATGCTCGTTTAATACTGATTCAAATGATTTTAAGAGAAAATGGAATGATATACTTGAAGAGGCTTCTGCTAAATTGATGTCATTAATTAAAGATTATAGGGAAGAACTCCTCCTGAAAATAGGTAATGAAATTAATGATCTTGAATCTAAACTTCTAGAATTCAAAGATTTAGATGAATATAAGAGGAGAGAAGAAACCCTAAAGAAATTAATGAAAGAAACAAAAGATAGCCTCATAACAATCAAACTCAACACATTTGATAGAGATAGAGAAGATTATGAGGATAACGAAAAAAATCCCAATAGTGAAGCTTATATAAGTCATAAATGGAGAAGGGAAAGAAAGACTAAACCCTCAGAAACTTATCAACAAATTCCACCAAAAGAAGGAAACTTGAACGCAAATAAACAGAATTCAGAGAAAGAAAGAACTAATAAACATGACCAAAGAGAATGGGGGTATGAGGAAGATAAAAGGGCTACACATAATTATAGCTATAATAACCGAGATACACAAGATTCCCACCTATCTTATTGGAGTGCACAAGATAAAACTAGAGAAAATAGATTTAATTTCCGTCCAGAATGGCAGAAGGAATCTTATAGAAGTAATTATTATAATAGAAGAAACTCTGATTACACAAGAAACTTTACCCAGTTTAACTCCCCTAGAAATAGACATTACCAACAAAACTATTACAAAAACAAAAACGACTATCAAAAATTAGATAACAACTCCTATAAAACAGGGAAACAAATGGAAGATGAAAGGGAGAAAAATGAGTGGAGAATACACACTTCAAATAGGTTTAGACCCCTAGAGAATGAACCTGAAAAGGATAAAACACATAATAGGGAGCAAGGCCAAGTAGAATATTCTGAACAACGTTTTTTAGGGGGGGGGGGGCAACAATACCACAGCAGTCGAAGAAAAAGAAACCTCTCAGAAGAAGAGGTAAACGAGGAAGAGGGACACAGGGAAAAATCAGAAGGAACAAACAGACATGTACAAAAAGTGAAAAGAATGAGATAACGCAAAATGGCATATTCAATTTAAGTAAATTAAAATTAGAAACCAAACATGTAGAAATACTGAATAAAGGGTTATCTTTCGCACCAACGAAAAAACGGAATAAATTTGAGTCATTCATAGATGCTAGCAAATTCATCCGTAATTTGACACTAAAAAAATATTTTCTAAAAACTCCATATGAAAGAAATCCAACACCACCAGATAATGATCCAGGTACTGTTAGTACTAGTGAATACATTCACTCTGGATTTAAAAGAAAATCGAATTTCTACCCAAAACAAGAAAAAGGTTCTTGCATAGAAGCTTTTGAGAAACTTGTATTAGACGATATAAGTAAAATTAAACAAGACAAAAAAATCAAACACAACATGTCTTTGAAACAAAAAACACTAATCAAAGAATTAAAATGAAATAAAGAGGTGGTGATAAAGCCAGCGGACAAGGGCGGGGGAATTGTTATTTTAGACAGAGAGATGTATAGAGATATGATAAATGATTTAATTAATGATGAGAACACCTATAAAAAATTGAGGTGTAACCCGACAGGAATATATAAGATGTTTCTTAAACACCATCTGGATAAGGCCCAAGAAATAGGTATCTTGAATAATAAAGAATACAACTTTTTACTCCCCCAATTCCCCAATATGCCAGTACTCTATGCCCTACCAAAAATCCATAAATCCATAACTAAACCACCTGGTCGACCTATTATAGCAGGGATAGATTCACTCACAGCTAACCTGTCAGCATATATCGATAAGTATCTGCAAAAATATGTTGTTATGCTAGAATCCTACCTCAGAGACTCAACAAGTCTTCTATTACTATTTGAAGACTTCGAATGGTCAGATGAATTTACTTTAGTGACATGTGATGTACAATCTCTTTATACATCAATAAGACATGAAGATGGAATTAATGCAATTGAATAGTTTCTCAAACATGACCCTCTAATTAAGAAAGAACAAAGAGAGTTCCTCCTTGACAGTATATGGTTTATTTTAACCCACAATTTCTTTTTATATGACGACCAATACTATGAACAGATTTGCGGCACAGCTATGGGCACTAAGTTTGCCCCTAGCTACGCAAATCTGTTCATGGGAAATTGGGAAACACAGTTCATAAACCAAAGCCCATACAGGAATAACATAATCATCTATAAGAGATTCATAGATGACCTGTTTTTTATATGGAAGGGGAGTACAGAAGACCTACAAGACTATCTTGAAAGTATGAATGTGAATAATCTCAAACTAAATTTTACAGCAGAAACTAGCAAAATAACAGTCCATTATCTAGATTTGGAGATTAATATAAAAAATAAGGTTCTAACAACAAAAATGTTTTTTAAAGAAGTAGATGCGAACAATTTCATCCACGAAACTAGTTGTCATCTCCAAAAATGGAAAGGGAATATCCCGAGGGGCCAATTCTTACATTTAAAAAGGAATTGTAAAGAAATACAAGATTTTGAAATCCAGTCTGAGATCCTAAATAATAAGTTCATAGATAGAGGCTACTCAGAAGAGAAAATAGAGATTGAAAGAATGAAAGTTAAAGAAACAGATAGAAAAGAGATATTACAATACAAACCCAAAAAACCTATAACAACTAATGCACCGAATGAAGAAATCTTCCTGCCTTTCATAACACAGTATAGTGAAGACAGGGTTATATTAGAAAAAATAATAAAATCACATTGGAAGATCTTAAAATCAGACCCCCATTTAGGGGAAAGACTGCCAGAGGCCCCAAAGTTTATATATAAAAAGACAAATAATCTAAAAAGCAAACTGGCACCCACTTTTAAACAAAACAACTGTATGATTACTAGAGGAGTTTTAGGAGAAAAACTACACGGGTTCTACCCATGCATAACTTGCAAGGCATGTAAATATGCGAATAAAACAAAAACTTTTAGATCTACTAATACGAATATGGAATATAAAATTAAAGAAACTATTAGATGTGTGGATACTAACGTCATTTACTTAATAATGTGTAACAAATGTGGAAAACAATACACAGGAGAGACGGAAAGATCAGTCAGAGAGAGAATAAGAGAACATCTAAACTCAATCGAAAATTCAGAAAAAGAGAGGAATAAAGATCTACCGGTAGCCAAACACTTTAGAACGTGTTGTAATAATAACTTAAAATTCTTTAGCTTTACAGCGATTACTAAACTAAATGAGAAAAAAAGAGGTGGGAACTTATCAAATACACTTCTACAGAAAGAGGCGAAGTGGATTTTCGAACTCCAAACACTAAAACCAAAAGGCCTAAACCTAGACTTTAGTCTAAACTGCTTTTCTAAATTCTTAAATTCTTAATTTTTTGTTATAAATATTGAAAATAAATATTTTATAATATGTACTAACCCTAGCCTTTGTAATAATAAAAATCTGCACATCCATCCGATGTCTAAATGTAAGAATTTAAAATGATTATATATCTATGGTAGAACTAAAATCCAAAGAATGCTTAGTACTAAATTATTAAATAGTAATAACGAATGGATCATTTTCATTATACTAACAAATGAAACAGAAAATTATAGACTTGATTTATGTACATACAAAATTCTTACTCCTTGCGAAAACCGAAGTTTTGAAAATACTGAAATATGCAAACTAAAAAAGATTTCGTTTTGTCCATAGTCATTTTTGCTCACATTTTTTTATCCATATCCTCGGACTTTAAGTAAAACCTAGAGATATTTTTATTAGGATCCTAGTTTAAATGTTTCATTGATCAAAATGCCCAATTAGATATCAAAATATTTTATTCATTTTTATTCATGCTGTTAATACATAAGTTTAACAATCAAATCAATCTCAATATGAATTATCCAATGGAAGCAATGAACCGGATATATAAATCTCAGTAAGAACATGGAGTGATAGCTTGAGAAAGGCTGATTAAGTTCAGCGGAAACGCGTTGCTAACTACTCCATACAGAGACCCACAGACCGACACAGGATTACTGCCGCAGAGCCGTCAACTCAGAGAGAGAGACAACACCCCCAAGAAGTGAACCAATTAGAGCCCCTTCTGGAGAAGGCGCGGTCTCTGTTCACACAGCGGGAGAACGCCGAACAACAACTGACGGCTCCATAACCGGCGAGAACCACTAACTAATAACGGACCAGGTTATTCTACCTATCGAAGGAACTTAGGAACAAGTGCACTTGTCTACCAAACCCAGGTACCTCTTTTTGGAAATTGCAAGACTGTCAGCTTATTATATCCACAGACATAAAGAGCAATTATACGCTCGAGGAAAGACCTATCATTATTTGTATCTGTTGGGTAAATACCACTACAAATACTCACATTATTTGCTTGCAAAATCATTAAGGTTATACACTCACGGAGTGCTTAAAACCGCATTGCGATATTGAGAAGGAAACCGTTCTAGTTGTACTATAAATACATTAATCAGGGAGACTTTTATATGCTTCATATGCTACTTATGTATTTAAACCTAGCCTGCTATATTTATATAGATTAAATTGTATCACATAAGGTTGGCCAACCATTATTTTATTTGATTTGGGCATTTTGATAAAACATATCATATGTCATTTTATTCTGTCCTGCGATTATGATAATACTTATTATATGTAAATAAAATATTTTAAAGAGAAAGATTTTTCTATAAATTTTATTATATCTATTTTAAGAAATTATATCACATCTAAATTTTAAGAAATTATATAAACTCCATTTTTGGGCATTTAAGCCTCAATTGAGGCGCTGGTGTGTTTCTACCCTAACTCCTTACTATTAAACTGCATTATAAACCTAATAAAATAATCACACAACACAGACTTCACTTGCATTTTTCTGCAAACAGTTCTTTCTATGAATTCCAATCTGGACTGATTTATAGACAGGAACATCTTGTTCCTTTGAAATCTGCTCGATAGCTCAGGTCTGGTTAAACTGATTAATTTCAGCTTGCTTGGCTTTGCTGCAACACAAGCGGACAGCTCCACCTACTGCCTATTTTAATAAATGCACTGCTTCTCAATGCTTTTCAATAGCAGTTACATGACTGGAAAAAAAGGTTGTTATTCTGAAACGGTGTAAATTGAACCGTTGTAAAACGAGGGCCACCTGTATTTAAAATTTATTAACCCCTAATCTGCCGCTCCCAACATCACCGTCACTAACAAAAGTTATTAACCCCTTTTCCGCCGCTCCCCGACATCACCACCACTATAATAAAGTTTTTAACTCCTATTCCCTTGCACCCCAACATCACCAACACTGTAATAAAGCTATTAACCCCTATTTTGCCGCTCCCCGACATCGCCGCCACTAAATAAAGTTATTAACCCCTAAACCTCTGGCCTCCCACATCACCGCCACTAAATAAACCTATTAATCCCTAAACAGCCAGACCTCCATATTGCAAAAAACTAAATTAAACTATTAACCCCTAAACCTAACAAACCCCTAACTTTAAATTAAAATTACAATATCCCTATCTTAAAATAAATAAAAACTTACCTGTGAAATTACAGTGAGTGTAAATTTTGATGATAAAGGGCTCCGGTTTTTAAAAATTCAATTAAAAACAGGGGCACTTTAATTCATCAAAAATTACATTTCACTCGTGTTGTGAAAATACTTACTTTTTATTCTTGACAGCAGCTCCAGCTTCCCCTTGTTGCCGCAAGCCTCTTCCTACTTCAGAAATGACGGATCGGTCATCCTCCAATCATGGCTTCCCCCCGGGGGAATCAGTGTCCAATTCAACGCCGTGATTGGAGGAAGCCAGATTCCTCATTTTAGACCCAGGAAGAGGCTTTGCGAAGGGCGGAGGAAGCGATGCAGTGGCTGTCAAGAGGTATTTTTAAAAACCGGGCACTTTATCATTAAAATTTACATTCACTTTAAAAAAAACTAAGTTTAAACTAACAATTAACCTTACATAACTATTATACTACAATTAAAATAACTACCAATTAAATAAACTATATTACACATTAAAAAAAATTAACACTACTAAAAAAATTTAAGTCTAAAATAAAAAAAATAAAAAAATACTAAGTTGCAAAAAATAACACTAAATTACGAAATATAACAAAATAAATTGCCCAAAATAAAAACAATTACACCTAATCTAATAGCCATATAAAAATAAAAAAGCCACCGCAAAATAAATAAAACCCTAGCCTACAATAAACTACCAATAGCCCTTAAAAGGGCCTTTTGTAGGGCATTGCCCTGAAGAAATCAGCTTTTACCTGTAAAAAAATACAACCAACCTACCACTCAACCAACCCCCCAAAATAAAAGCCTAACTCTAACAAAAACCTAATCTATCCATTGCCCTGAAAAGGGTATTTCTATGGGCATTGCCCTTAAAAGGGCATTCAGCTCTTTTACATTGACCTTAAAAGGGTATTCAGCACTTTTAAAAAAAAGCCCAAACCCTAATCTAAAAAACCCCACTAACCCCCGATGATCCACTTACAGTTTCCGGACATCCAGGCGGCTAGAAAACTTCATCCAGGCGGCGAGGTCTTCATTCATCCAGGTGGCATCTTCTATCTTCATCCCGGCGGCGTCTTCTATTTTCATACCGGTGGGTCCAACCTTGAAGACATCCAGCGCGGAGTGTCCTCTTCATACGGTCACCGTCGTACACTGAATCTTCAATGCAAGGGAGCCTTTTCAAAATGGCGTCCCTTGCATTTCTATTGGCTGATTTGATTTTTGAAATTCAAATCAGCCAATAGGATGAGAGCTACTGAAATTCTATTGGCTATTCAAATCAGCCAATAGAATTTCAGTAGTTCTTATCCTATTGGCTGATTTTAACAGCCAATAGGATTTCAGTAGCTCTCATCCTATTGGCTGATTTGAATTTCAAAAATCAAATCAGACAATAGGAATGCAAGGGACGCCATTTTGAAAAGGCTCCCTTGCATTGAAGATTCAGTGTACGGCGGTGACCGTATGAAGAGGACGCTCCGGGCTGGATGTCTTCAAGGATGGACCGGCTCCGCGCCGCCGGGATGAAGATAGAAGACGCTGCCGGGATGAAGATAGAAGATGGCGCCTGGATGAATATAGAACACACCACCTGGATGGATGAAGACCTCACCTCTTGGATGGAGACCTCGCCACCTGGATGTCCGGACTTCAGAAACTGTAAGTGGATCGTCTGGAGTTTGTGTTAGGTTTTTTTAACTTTTTTAGGGTGTTTTTTTTTTAGATTAGGGTTTGGGCTTTTTTAAAAGAGCTGAATGCCCTTTTAAGGGCAATGTAAAAGAGCTGAATGCCCTTTTAAGGGCAAAGCCCATACAAATGCCATTTTCAGGGCAATGGGTAGCTTAGGTTTTTGTTAGAGTTAGGTTTTTTTATTTTGGGGGGTTGGTTGGGTGGTGGGTTTTACTGTTGGGGGGGTCTTTGTATTTTTTTACAGGTAAAAGAGTTGATTTCTTTAGGGCCATTCCCTACAAAAGGCCCTTTTAAGGGCTATTGGTAGTTTATTGTAGGCTAGGGTTTTTTTTTATTTTTCTGGGGCTTTTTTATTTTTATATGGCTATTAGATTAGGTGTAATTGTTTTTATTTTGGGTAATTTCTTTTGTTATATTTAGTAATTTAGTGTTATTATTTTTTGCAATTTAGTATTTTTTTATTTTTTTTATTTTAGACTTAAATATTTTTAGTAGTGTTCATTTTTTTAATGTGTAATAAAGTTTATTTAATTGGTAGTTATTTTAATTGTAGTATAATAGTTATGTAAGGTTAATTGTTAGTTTAAACTTACGCCTAGATTTAGAGTTCTGCGTTAGCCATCAAAACCAGCTTTAGGGGGTCCTAACACTGGTTTTGGCCGCCCGCTGGTATTTAGAGTCAGTCAGGAAAGGGTCTAACGCTCATTTTCCAGCCGTGACTTTTCCATACCGCAGATCCCCTTACGTCAATTGCGTATCCTATCTTTTCAATGGGATCTTTCTAACGCCGGTATTTAGAGTCTTGGCTGAAGTGAGCATTAGAAATCTAACGACAAGACTCCAGCCACAGAAAAAAGCCAGGAGTTAAGAGCTTTCTGGGCTAACGCCGGTTCATAAAGCTCTTAACTACTTAACTACACTAACATCCATAAACTACCTATGTACCCCTAAACCAAGGCCCCCCCACATCGCCGCCACTCTATTAAATTTTTTTAACCCCTAATCTGCCGTCCGCACACCGCCGCAACCTAAATTATCCCTATGTACCCCTAATCTGCTGCCCCTAACATCGCTGATCCCTACATTATATTTATTAACCCCTAATCTGCCCCCCCCAACGTCGCCGCTACCTACCTACAAGTATTAACCCCTAATCTGCCGACCGGACCTCGCCGCTACTCTAATAAATGTATTAACCCCTAAAGCTAAGTCTAACCCTAACACCCCCCTAAGTTAAATATAATTTAAATCTAACTAAATAAAATAAATCTTATTAAATAAATTATTCCTATTTAAATCTAAATACTTACCTGTAAAATAAACCCTAATATAGCTACAATATAAGTAATAATTATATTGTAGCTATTTTAGGATTAATATTTATTTTACAGGCAACTTTGTATTTATTTTAACCAGGTACAATAGCTATTAAATAGTTAATAACTATTTAATAGTTACCTAGTTAAAATAATTACAAAATTACCTGTAAAATAAATCCTAACCTAAGTTACAATTAAACCTAACACTACACTATCAATAAATTAATTAAATAAACTATCTACAATTATCTACAATTAAATCAACTAAACTAAATTACAAAAAAAAAAAAACACTAAATTACAAAAAAAACCCCACTAAATTACAAAAAAAAAAAAAGATTACAAGAATTTTAAACTAATTACCCCTACTCTAAGCCCCCTAAAAAATAACAAAGCCCCCCAAAATAAAAAAATGCCCTACCCTATTCTAAAATAAAAATTTTACAGCTCTTTTGCCTTACCAGCCCTTCTGTTCCGATCAGCCAATAGAATGCGAGCTCAATCTGATTGGCTGATTGGATCAGCCAATCTGATTGAACTTGAATCTGATTGGCTGATTCAATCAGCCAATCAAATTTTTCTTGTAATCTTTTTTTATTTTTTGTAATTTAGTGTTTGTTTTTTTTGTAATTTAGTTTAGTTGATTTAATTGTAGATAATTGTAGATAGTTTATTTAATTAATTTATTGATAGTGTAGTGTTAGGTTTAATTGCAACTTAGGTTAGGATTTTTTTTACATGTAATTTTGTACTTATTTTAACTAGGTAACTATTAAATAGTTATTAACTATTTAATAGCTATTGTACCTGGTTAAAATAAATACAAAGTTGCTTGTAAAATAAATATTAATCCTAAAATAGCTACAATATAATTATTATTTATATTGTAGCTATATTAGGGTTTATTTTACAGGTAAGTATTTAGCTTTAAATAGGATTAATTTATTTAATAAGAATTATTTTATTTCGTTAGAATAAAATTATATTTAATTTAGGGGGGTGTTAGTGTTAGGGTTAGACTTAGCTTTAGGGGTTAATACATTTATTAGAGTAGCGGCGAGGTCCGGTCGGCAGATTAGGGGTTAATACTTGAAGTTAGGTGTCGGCGATGTTAGGGAGGGCAGATTAGGGGTTAATACTATTTATTATAGGGTTTTTGAGGCGGTAGTGAGGCGGATTAGGGGTTAATACATTTATTATAGTAGCGGTGAGGTCCAATCGGCAGATTATGGATTAATAATTGTAGGTAGGTAGCGGCGACGTGGGGGGGGGGGCAGATTACGGGTTAATAAATATAATGTAGGGGTCGGGGCAGTAGATTAGGGGTACATAGGGATAATGTAGGTTGTGGCGGTGTGCGGTCAGCAGATTAGGGGTTAAAAAAAATTAATAGAGTGGCGGCAATGTGGGGGGGCCTCAGTTTAGGGGTACATAGGTAGTTTATGGGTGTTAGTGTACTTTAGAGCACAGTAGTTAAGAGCTTTATGAACCGGCGTTAGCCCAGAAAGCTCTTAACTCCTGGCTTTTTTCTGCTGCTGCTGGAGTCTTGTCGTTAGATTTCTAACGCTCACTTCAGCCAAGACTCTAAATACCGGCGTTAGAAAGATCCCATTGAAAAGATAGGATACGCAAATGGCGTAGGGGGATCTGCGGTATGGAAAAGTTGCGGCGAAAATTAGTCATTACCAAATGATACCAAGTACCTTAGGCTCTGTGAGCATATGCTGTGTTTAAAATGCTGGTGCATGGTGCATACTTAAATACACTCTTAAATCAGCTATAACTTTCATTCAAAATATTTTTGATAATACATTTATACAGAAATGCTTCAATTCAAAACTGAAATGTATCCATGTGGATTCCAATTTTGACTGGAATGTCCCTTTAACTGTAGGAACAGACAAATGCATACTGATGGGAGTGGGGACATTCCGGCCAAAGTGCATGTTAGCTTTCTTTTGGAAGCATTCATGTAATACACTTGTAGTAAAAATGTTTGAATTAAAATGTATCACTGGCAGCTTTTAGTGATCACAGGACATATATACATATGCCACGTGCACCTTCTCTGAGCAAAAACTGTTCCAGGCTGTGAATACAAGGAGCATAAGAGCAAATGTTCTGTATGTCTCAGCCACAAACAAAAAAAGCATTTTTGCTATTCATGTTTATTGGAAAAATATTCATAATTAATACTGAGAAGTACTGATGCAGCTTTACAATTTTTATTAGAATGTTCCAATAATGCTTCATCAAATGCATTTGAACATACTGGTGTTACATACAAATCAATTTTATTATAATGCAAAATCATTTTGTTAATGTCCTTAAATGACATAAAGTTTGAGAGTTCACTATCCTTATAAGTGTTGGTCATAGACGTTCATTTGGGGTGAGTTAGAAATGTCCTTTAAGGAGCTGAAAGGGAAAATTACATTCTGCTTCTGCTCTGGCAGACTTGTCTGTCCTCGTACATCATATCATCAGTGATTCAAGACAGATTATAGCAGTATTCCCAGGATACAATTATTATCCAATGATGCATAGACACTAGCAAGGAGCGCTATTTTTGTACACACAGGTAACAAACACAGTCTTCAGTTTCAATGACCCCATGTGACATTATACGTGTATGAAGGCAAGTATACAGCTGCTGAGGGGAGATTTTACAAACACCAAGCTCACAGTGTGACATCCAATCATGTGCTGTCTCTTGAGAGATTTATGTAACAGGTGTCTCTAAGAAAATATTAATTCCATGACTACCAGAGAGGGTGGTATAGCAGTGCATTGGAGCATTGTTTGGCAGCTAAAGGGTTAAGAGAAGCTATTTGCTTTCCATTAAACAGACTGTAAACCTCTTCTAATTACAAGAATATAGAATAACATATCTGCCAAGTCTTAACGTTTTTAAAACAAATTAACATCCTTTTCACTGCAATTAGTTTTCAATAGCCAAGCTCCACCCACTATTTGCTATTATAAACAAGAAAACCCTTAAAGGGACACTAAACCCAATTTTTTTCTTTCATGATTCAGTTAGAGATTGTAATTTTAAACAACATTCAAATTTACTTCTTTTTAGATATCCTTTGTTGAAGAAATAGCAATGCTTAGGGGTGAGCCAATCACACGGAGCATCTATGTGGACCCACCAATCAGCAGCTACTGAGCCTATCTAGATATGCTTTTCAGCAAATAATATCAAGAGAATTAAACAAATGAGATAATATAAGTAAATTAGAAAGTTGTTTAAATTGCATGCTCTTTCTAAATCATGAAAGAAAAAAATTTGGGTTTCATGTCCCTTTAACAACCAGCAACCTACATCACAGTTATTAAGGGGTTATTTAACACCTTTAAATAAACATTCTAATGACAAATGATATGATCTAATCTAATTTGCATTACTGATTTTTTATATCATTAAGGTTGATCGCAATCTTGCGTTTGTGTTCAGCAGATAACAACTTCTGAAATTTGGATGGTGTTGTCTGTGTGTTTTTTTAGTGCTCACAATCCAAAAATGCTTCTGCTGTTTATACCCCTGGGGGTCGATCCGATAAAAATCGTCGCCCGCAAAAGTCGGCGATGCCAATATTTGCGCGGGTTTGGTATCCTATATACGGCGTAACCTAGAAGTTACGCGCGTATATTTCTGCCGTCGCCCATAGTTTTTTGGGCCATAGGCAGGTATACCAAACCCGCGCAGTTTGGTATCCAATATACAGCGTAAGGACTTACGTGGTGAAAATGGAGAAATCTTACTCCATTTTCACCTCGCCACAAAAAGCAGCCACAAGAAGCCTTACGCTGACTATTGGAGCCCCGTAACTCCCTAAACTGGCTGCCAATCAGATTAAGCTCGCGTTCTATTGGCTGTTCCGATCAACCAATAAAATGCGAGCTCAATCTGATTGGCTGAGTGGTTCAGCCAATCGCATTGAACTTGAATCTGATTGGCTGATTCAATCAGCAAATCAGATTTTTCTACCTTAATTCCGATTGGCTGATAGAATCCTAGCAGCCAATCGGAATTCGACGGACGCCATCTTGGATGAAGTCATTTAAAGGTACCTCATTCGTCGTTCAGTTGTCGGCCAGGATGGATGCTCCGCGTCGGTGGAGAGAAGATTCAAGATGCCGCTTGATGGAAGATGCTGCCCGATGGAAGAAGACTTTGCTGCCGCTTGGATAAAAACATCGCCGGGATGAAGATTTCTTTTTTGCCGCTTGGATAGACATCGCCCGGATCGGATGAGGAGTTCTGCCCGGCGTGGTGAAGATAAGGTAGGGAGATCTTCAGGGGGGTAGTGTTAGGTTTATTTAAGGGGGGTTTGGGTTAGATTAGGGGTATGTGGGTGGTGGATTGTAATGTTGGGGGGTGGTATTGTGTTTTTTTTAAGGCAAAAGAGCAGTTTTCTTTGGGGCATGCCCCCACAAAAGGCCCTTTTAAGGGCTGGTAAGGTAAAAGAGCTTTGAACTTTTTTTAATTTAGAATAGGGTAGGGAATTTTTTTTATTTTGGGGGGCTTTATTATTTTATTAGGGGGCTTAGAATAGGTGTAATTAGCTTAAAAATCTTGTAATCTTTTTTTTTTTTTTTGTAATTTAGTGTTTATTTTTTTTTGTAATTTAGTTTATTTAATTGTATTTTTACATTGATATTTGTAGTTTATTTAATTTATTGATAGTGTAGGTGTATTTGTAACTTAGGTTAGGATTTATTTTACAGGTTATTGGGTAATTATTTTAACTAGGTAGCTATTAAATAGTTCATAACTATTTAATAGCTGTTATACCTAGTTAAAATAATTAACAATTTACCTGTAAAATAAATATAAACCCTAACATAGCTACAATGTAATTATTAATTATATTGTAGCTATCTTAGGGTTTATTTTATAGGTAAGTATTTAGATTTAAATAGGAATATTTTAATTAATAATATTAATATTAGATTTATTTTAATAAGAGTTTAGTTAGGGATGTTAGAGTTAGATAGGGTTATTATACTTTATATATATATAATATAATAACGATATTAACTATATTAACCCTAATATAATTAGGGTTAATATAGTTAATATATATAATATAATAACTATATTAACTATATTAACCCTAATATAATTAGGGTTAATATAGTTAATATAGCTGGCGGCGGTGTAGGGGGATTAGATTAGGGGTTAATACATTTATTATAGGTGGCCGCAGTGTAGGGGGATGTAGATTGTAGGCAAAAGAGCAGTTTACTTTGTGACAAAGCCCCGCCAAAAGCCCTTTTAAGGGCTGGCAAAAGAGCTGAATTCTTTGGGGCATGCCCCGCAAAAAGCCCTTTTAAGGGCTGGCAAAAGAGCTGTTACTTTGGGGCAATGCCACGCAAAAAGCCCTTTTCAGGGCTATTTGTAGGGTTAGACTTAGGTTTAGTGGTAGGGATAGTTTAGTATTTTAGGGGTTAAATAATTTAATATAGATGGCGGCGGGGTAGGGGGATTAGATTAGGGGTTAATAATTTTAAAATAGATAGCGGCGGGGTAGGGGCTCACTTTAGGGGGTAGGTAAGGTAGATGGCGGCGGTGTTAGGGGCTCACTTTAGGGGGTTATAGATTTAATATAGCTGGCGGCGGTTTAGGGGTTAATAACTTTATTAGGTAGCGGCGGTTTAGGGGTTAATACATATTTTATTGTTAGGATAGTGAGGGGGGATAGCGGATAGAGGGTTAGACGTGTCGGGCTATGTTAGGGAGGCGTGTTAGACAGTGCGGGTGATTTAGACTTTAGTCAGGTTTTGTAGGCGCCGGCAGTTTCTAACATGGCGCAAGTCACTGGCGACGCCAGAAATTTGTACTTGCGCAGATTTCTGGACATTGCTGGTTTATCTGACTTACGGCACATTAGTATCTGTCGGCGCCGTATATGGGATAGCTCGAGTTGCGAGCTGAAACTGCGGGCGACGCGGGTTCCCTCGCTTGTGCCGCAAACTACGATCTATATCGGATCGCGCCCCTGAAGCTCAGAATCATTACCTCACAAAGACAACCCAAAATCGTTCTCTGCATTGTTACTCTCCTGATTTCCTTATCCAAAAATCTAATGACAATCAAAAAGGTGATTTCTGTGATTTAGGGATTATATCACAGGTTGAAGGTTCTGTATGTTCACTGATCGCTTTTATGTGTGTAATTAATCTGTTGTGCTCCAAAACCATAGAAAAATATGTGTATGTCTTTTTAAGGGATTTGAACAGGGGCATTATGGGTACTGTGCAAAAACTAATGTTTAGTTTGAAAACTATTTTTGGGTAATAAGTGCTTTCTGGGGTGTATCAAATCCTTTTAGCTCTGGAATTCATAAGTGAAAAATTACCCCATAAATGTGTTGTGTCAAGAATTTAGATTGTGAACAGGAAATGAGGTCTGTCATATGTTGTGTATAAGGGCCATTTTCACAGAATTGATAATGTAAAAAGTGCAGCCAATATACAATGAAAATGGCTGATTGTGCCAAATGATAGATAAAAGGGACAGAAAGGTCAAAATTGAAATAGAAGCATTTTGCAATATACTCCCATTAGCAAACATCTCCTAGTAAAAGTTATTACCGTTTTTCAGTGGCATATGCACATATGCTGTGAGGGCTCATGCACCAGTATTCAAACACATCACCTTATTAGGGAGTCAGTAGGGACTTGTATAACACAAATTAGGGAGTCAGTAGTGGCTTGTATAACACAAATTAGGGAGTCAGTAGTGGCTTGTATAACACAAATTACGAGTGGTATGCTATTTTGCTCTCCTATTCGCGCTTTAACTCCGCTTATAACTACTCGAGTTGGGCTTCGCTTGTATTATGAATTGAAAGTAAAAAATTAGTGTGCAAGCGAAAACCCGTCACAAGCAAAAAGTTGAACTTCGAATACCGTGACCACGCAACATGAATTATGAATAGTTCACATTTTAAAGTTCTTCACATAGAAAAATATGTTCTATTTATTCCTAAATAAATATTTATTTATATATCTGATGATTTTTTGATAAAATATATATCTAGAAAATACAGAAATATTTATATATAGGAAAAATTTAAAAATACTTAGAACATATTCCCCTATGTGAAGAACACTGGAATGTGAAATATTTACAGTAAATACAGAGTTAAACACTTTATTAAAAAGGAATATTGCATAAATATGACTTTTCATGTTTTCAGTTACTTGACTGTAAAGGGCGCCAATGCACTTTTATTTATGTGTGTGTGTATTTATGTGTATATACACTGTATGTCTGTAAATAAATTAATACACATATAAATACATACAGTACATACATCTGTATGCACTTATAAACAAATATATAATGTATGTATGTATATATTTAGACATGTGTATTTATGTATTCATATCTTTGAGCACATTTTTTGCAATTTTTTCAGAGTGTTATGAGTGTAACTGTACTGTTAAATGTATTTTCTATCCGCTAGAGTTCTGCGTTAGCTGTCAAAACCAGCGTTAGGGGCTCCTAACGCTGGTTTTGGCCGCCCGCTGGTATTTAGAGTCAGTCAGGAAAGGGTCTAACGCTCACTTTCCAGCCGCGACTTTTCCATACCGCAGATCCCCTTACGTCAATTGCGTATCCTATCTTTTCAATGGGATCTTTCTAACGCTGGTATTTAGAGTCTTGGCTGAAGTTAGCGTTAGAAATCTAACGACAAGACTCCAGCCGCAGCAAAAAAACAGGAGTTAAGAGCTTTCTGGGCTAACGCCGGTTCATAAAGCTCCTAACTACTGTGCTCTAAAGTACACTAACACCCATAAACTACCTATGTACCCCTAAACCGAGGCCCCCCACATCGCCGCCACTCTATTAACATTTTTTAACCCCTAATCTGCCGACCGCACACCGCCGCAACCTACGTTATCCCTATGTACCCCTAATCTGCTGCCCCTAACATCGCCGACCCCTGTATTATATTTATTAACCCCTAATCTGCCCCCCAATGTTACCGCCCGCTGATATTTGGAGTCAGTCAGGAAAGGGTCTAACGCTCACTTTGCAGCCGCAACTTTTCCATACCGCAGATCCCCCTATGCCATTTGCGTATCCTATCTTTTCAATGGGATCTTTCTAACGCCGGTATTTAGAGTCTTGGCTGAAGTGAGCGTTAGAAATCTAACGACAAAACTCCAGCCGCAGAAAAAAGTCAGTAGTTTAGAGCTTTTTGGGCTAACGCCGGTTTATAAAGCTCTTAACTACTGTGCTCTAAAGTACACTAACACCCATAAACTACCTATGTTTTAACCCCTAATCTGCCGCTCCGTACACCGCCTCCAGCTACGTTATCCCTATGTACCCCTAATCTGCTGCCCCTAACATCGCCGACCCCTATATTATATTTAGTAACTCCTAATCTGCCGCCCTCGCTATCGCTGACACCTGCATATTTTTTTTAACCCCTAATCTGCCGCTCCGTACACCGCCGCAACCTACATTATACCTATGTACCCCTAATCTGCTGCCCCTAACACCGCCGACCCCTATATTATATTTATTAACCCCTAATCTGCCGCCCCCAACGTCACCTCCACCTACCTACAATAATTAACCCCTAATCTGCCGACCGGACCTCACCGCTACTATAATAAAGTTATTAACCCCTAATCCGCCTCACTCCCGCCTCAATAACCCTATAATAATAGTATTAACCCCTAATCTGCCCTCCCTAACACCGCTGACACCTAACTTCAAGTATTAACCCCTAATCTGCCGACCGGACCTCACAGCTACTCTATTAAATTTATTAACCCCTAAAGCTAAGTCTAACCCTAACACTAACACCCCCCCTAAATTAAATATAATTTTTATCTAACAAAATAAATTAACTCTTAATAAATAAATTAATCCTAATTAAAGCTAAATACTTACCTGTAAAATAAACCCTAATATAGCTACAATATAAATTATAATTATATTATAGCTATTTTAGGATTAATATTTTTTTTACAGGCAACTTTGTATTTATTTTAACCAGGTACAATAGCTATTAAATAGTTAATAACTATTTAATAGCTACCTAGTTAAAATAATTACAAAATTACCTGTAAAATAAATCCTAACCTAAGTTACAATTAAACCTAACACTACACTATCAATAAATTTGTTTTTTTTTACAGGCAAAAAAGCTGAATTCTTTGGGGCATGCCCCGCAAAAGGCCCTTTTAAGGGCTGGTAAGGTAAAAGAGCTTTTCTATTTGTATTTTAGAATAGGGTAGGGCATTTTTTTATTTTGGGGGGGCTTTGTTATTTTATTAGGGGGCTTAGAGTAGGTGTAATTAGCTTAAAATTGTTGTAATCTTTTTCTAATGTTTGTAAATTATTTTTTAATTTTTTGTAACTTAGTTCTTTTTTTATTTTTTGTACTTTAGTTAGTTTATTTAATTGTATTTATTTGTAGGTATTTTATGTCATTAATTTATTGATAGTGTAGTGTTAGGTTTAATTGTAGATAATTGTAGGTATTTTATTTCATTAATTTATTGATAGTGTAGTGTTTAATTGTAACTTAGGTTAGGATTTATTTTACAGGTAATTTTGTAATTATTTTAACTAGGTAGCTATTAAATAGTTATGAACTATTTAATAGCTATTGTACCTGGTTAAAATAAATACAAAGTTGCCTGTAAAATAAATATTAATCCTAAAATAGCTACAATATAATTATTATTTATATTGCAGCTATATTAGGGTTTATTTTACAGGTAAGTATTTAGCTTTAATTAGGATTAATTTATTTAATAAGAGTTAATTTATTTTGTTAGATAAAAATTATATGTAACTTAGGGGGGTGTTAGTGTTAGGGTTAGACTTAGCTTTAGGGGTTAATAAATTTAATAGAGTAGCGATGAGGTCCGGTCGGCAGATTAGGGGTTAATACTTGAAGTTAGGTGTCAGCGATGTTAGGGAGGGCAGATTAGGGGTTAATACTATTTATTATAGGGTTAGTGAGGCGGATTAGGGGTTAATAACTTTATTATAGTAGCGGTGAGGTCCGGTCGGCAGATTAGGGGTTAATAAGTGTAGGTAGGTGGTGGCGACGTTGGGGGCGGCAGATTAGGGGTTAATAAATATAATATAGGGGTCGGCGGTGTTAGGGGCAGCAGATTAGGGGTACATAGGGATAATGTAGGTTGCGGAGGTGTACGGAGTGGCAGATTAGGGGTTAATAATAATATGTAGGGGTCAGCGATAGCGGGGGCGGCAGATTAGGGGTTAATAAGTGTAAGATTAGTGGTGTTTAGACTCAGGGTACATGTTAGAGTGTTAGGTGCAGAATTAGGAAGTGTTTCCCCATAGGAAACAATGGGGCTGCGTTAGGAGCTGAACGCTGCTTTTTTGCAGGTGTCTTTTTTCAGCTCAAACGGCCCCATTGTTTCCTATGGGGGAATTATTGTGCACGAGCACGTTTTTTTAAGATGGCCGCGTCCGTAAGCACCGCTGGTATTGAGAGTTGCAGTGGCGGTAAATTATGCTCTACGCTCCCTTTTTGGAGCCTAACGCAGCCCTTCTGTGAACTTTAAATACCAGCGGTATTTAAAAGGTGCGGGATAAAAAAAGCACGCATAGCTAACGCACCCCTTTGGCCGCAGAACTCCAAATCTAGCGGTATGTGTTTTATGCAACTTTTTTGTCTCGCGTAACAGTTAACCAGAGCTCTGAAGCCACGCTAACCCATTGTGCATTAAATTTGATTGCGCTCAAGCAAACGTGTTTACTTTAAACTTGTAATATGGGTGCTATTTCTGTTACAAGTAAAGAGCCGAGAAATACCCCAACAGTTAGCACGCCATTTGTAATCTAGCCCTAAGTCTTCACAGACACCACTGCCAGTTCTCTGAGTTTGAATACTGGTGCTCGGGCCCTCACATATGTGCATATGCCACTACAGTAGTACAATTTACCAGAAGCATTTTTGCTAAAGGAAGTATATTGCAAAAATGCTTCTATTTAAAATGGAAATGCACCAAATCACATATCAATTTTGACCTTTCTATCCCTTTAATAAATGATACATATGTGAGTGTTTCAGTCATCCATGACTGACAAAGTATTAATAAATTTGCTATTTTTCCAAACCAACTGCCTTTACATTTTAGTGTTTTAGGAATTTTTAGTAAATAGAAGAGGACAGAAGCGCCACATGTCCCAATATTGTTGGAAACAATTTTTGAGATATAAAGTGTGATGGTTGCACTCACATGAGATAAGACACCCCTAGTGTTGTAGATGGAACACAGGGTCAAAGGCAGCCACCCAGAAGACTGACCTCCGGTGGATGTGTGGTGGTCTGTAGAGGACAATACAAAGCACAAGAGGGTGCCTATATGGCCTAGTATTGCTGATACAAATGAATAGTGAAATATATGAAATGCACTCACTTTTGGTGGAGCACATCCCTTGGTGCTACAAAGGCAAGCTGGGATCAATATAGACTTAATCACCGGCAATTCAGGCACTCTCAATAGTCCAATAGTAGATTGGAGGCGTATATGATGGATGGCAAGCAGGCAGCAAGTGGTAAGTGATAAAACTTACTTTATTTAAAATGTTAAAATAGTTAGCAACGCGTTTCTCAGCAAACCAGTGGCTGTTTCATCAGGCTTAGTAAAGATAATATCAGGATTTTTTTTAGGAATTTTAACATAGTGCTGCTGGCACTGCCCATTTACTTACCATCTGGCTGCCAGAGAGGTCTGAACTGCACCTGGCAGCCAATGAGTTAAATATTGTGAGCCTGGATAATATTTTCCCCTGAGTACATTTCACAAGTGATACAATTTTCTTGAATCTAGTTTCATATGAACTTTGTTGACAGTTCTAATTTTAAATCATTTTGCATACACTCTAGAAACACAGGAAACATTATGTTCAAATTGCTGCATAGCAACATTTCACAACTGTGCCATCTGTAATGACTGAAAATATTAAAACATGTTTACCCAGTTTCAATTATGTAACGCAATACTATAATGGCTCTCAAACGTACCTTAAGACAGTATAAATGAGTTTATTTCTGTCTGTTTGATAGGTCATAACACTGGAAGGATGGTAGATTTAACAATAATTGGTGCTGATGACAAAACATTTGTGAATGGTTGATATATACAAAATGCTGTCTAAATACTAATTAAATTGAGTTAAATCAAAACGGTTCTACTTTGTTCTGAAGTCAAAGTGATTTTAAACTAAAGCCAACATTACTCCACTTCAAAAATAGTATTTGGTTCGGGCAGAAACTGACACCTAATTGAAGTTTGGTAGTGGGGGGGATAATGGGATTTATACATCCTGATATTATTTAATGGGGAGATTTTACCCAGGACTGGATTTGACTTTGGACAAAGTAGACAGCTGCCTATAGATACCTACACTAATAGGGGCACCTGTTTGGTTGCCTAAGTATTGAAACATTGAAATTATAATGTCCAGCTCAGGAACCACAGAGCACTGCTGGTTTCAAGCAAGTCACACATTCCTGGCAATTACCAATAGTGTTCAGCTCTGGAGCGGCATGCAGGGCTTTATCTATATGTTTAACCCTTTTATGGAGTTCCATATATATATAAGGGAATGATTTGTTACTTCACTAATACATGTTTGGCACTGGTAAATATAAGTGCTCCTTCTAGTTTTGACTTTGTGCCCCCTCAATAAATGGTTTCTGGAGACTCCTCCGCTAGTGAATGTGTAATGTACAATACCAAATGCATTTGCATGCGTATTAAAGTTAAATGTAAAATGTTAGTGCTCGAGCAGAAAACTCAGGCGCTCTAACATCAGCAGGTTGATAGCGTGGCCACACTAAATCAGTTTTCCCATATACTTCTATGGGGGGCACTATAAAAGCCTTTTCTGAGTTCCCCTTGCATGCTATCCTGAAGGTCTGCTAGGCTGCTCTAAAGCCAATGGTGCATTGAGAGATATTTATATATACGTTTAACCAGTTAATGACCGGCAAAAATTTTTAATAGCGCTATTTTAGCAAGACTGCAGGAGGGAGGGTCTAATAGCACTATTACAGGCAGACAATCCCTTAATGACCTGTGACGTCTTGGTCGTTAAGGGGTTAAATAAATATTTATAGCTATATATCTACATGAATATATATATTTTTATATTTATGTATCTATCTATCTATCTATCTATCTATCTATCTATCTATCTATCTATCATCTATCTATCATCTATCTATCTATCTATCTATCTATCTATCTATCTATATATATATATATAGTACAGATGAAGTTTGCACTCTGGATTTTCAAAAAGGTGCTTAATTTAGCAAAATATTTGACGTTTCGGGGATCAATCACCTCTTCATCAGACCGGTTTGATCCCCGAAATGTCACATATTTTGCTAAATAAAGCACCTTTTTGAAAATCCAGAGAGTGCAAGCTTCATCTGTACTGTATTAATTTGTGCCTGCACCCTGGTAGATGCTTTTTAAGTGAGAGTTCTCTTTCCTTACTCTAATATATATATATATATATATATATATATATATATATATATATATATATATATATATATATATATATATACTACTCGTTTCTCTAAAGGTATAAGGCAGGGGGCATTTAAAAGAAATTACAGATAAATCCATTCACAAGAAGGCACTCACTGCGTTTATTGTTAATAAACTGTCATTATTCTGGACCATTGTTATTTGACTTTAATACTTTATTTTAATATGTTTTACATATGTTTTGTTAAACTTTTTATACTGATGCTTTGCTAATAATAAAGTGAACATTATATAAACTTCATAGCTGTCTGGGCTAATTTTATTCTATGTTTTTATAATATCAAATTATTATTAGAATTTGAATTATTATTATTATTATTAGCACTATCCCAGTAAACATTTTATTTAGAAAACAAATCATAACATTTAGTAGTATTTGTGCCTGCAAAGAAAATTCTTTTCCTTTTTTAATTTTTTATATTTTAAATTTCTTCCTATTTTTTTGTTTTCAGCCTTCTGTTTAAATTGTTTTTGAAAGCGAAAATACCAAACCACTGATACGACAATTTATTTAGTTTTTCGTGCGCCTGCTGAGTGTGTTACAGTTTTGTTGCTCTCTGTCTTGCTGATAAGTCTCATATGTGTGCCGGTGACCACCTCTTGTCAGCTGTTAGATAGTAATTTTTCTATCATTAGATTAATCTTTCCTTATGCAGAAACATTTAGCTGCTGCTGCTCCAGGGCACTTTGTCTATTTCCAGATTATAAAGAAGTACAAATGAGTTGTGTCTGTGCCTTATTTTTATTAATTTATTTTTTAAACGTAATTCAGCTGTTGCCAGAAATATAAAAAAGAAAAATATATTTTCATAGTGTGTACTACAATGGTTTGTGCTGTGAAACCAATAGAATAAAAGTCAGTTGAAAAAAGGGGCAGTAAACCAAGCGATAATGGGTACACTTCTAGCTCTCTTCCAGAAGTCCCCTAGTGGACTTGGTGAAAAACAGAAAAATGGATGGGGGAGAGAGCGCCAACCAAAGAAGGCTGAGGTGGATGTAATAAAAAGCTGAAATTTATTAATAATATCAGTCTGAAATTAATCACAATCTAACATATATTAAAAACTTCAAGGATCCATGATGCAAATAAAAACATAGAAAAATATACAGTAAAATGTGATACAATATAGTGATCGCAATAAGGTAGTTACAAGATAAAACAATCCATAACAATGCACAGATTTATAACAAATGTATGCTGACACACAGTGTATAAAGTGCTTTCAAGGATGATCCTCACTGTCTAAATAAAGGAGGACTAGTAGTGTTACAGGTGATAAAGAGTCTCTCCTGGTGTTGTTGAATCCGTGTGTGAAAGTGACAAATCCAAGTGTTTGATTAAGTGTAAAAATGTAAAAATAAAAAATGTGGAAATAAAAATATATACAAAATTCCAAAAAGAAAGTTCCAAAAAGATAAAAAAAAATGGTGATATGTGAAAAGTTTGTGAAGTGGTTTAAAAAGTAAAAGATGAAGCTAAAAAGAGGTACAAAATATCCGAAAAAATAATGTGGAAAAAAATATGACAATGTAAAAGTTTATATTAATCCCTAATTATTTGGAGAGTATCCCAATAAAAAATATAGGATTTTGTGCTTTGGGAGGAAATGGAGCTGAACTTCTGGTATATCCTAATGATAAAAATACAAAAGTATCTTCTTGAAACCTGTAAAAAAAATAAAATGCAATTGTGCAATAAAGTTTAAAACACCTTGTTATGGAATTAGAAATAGGCTTACCAGTGGTATGTCAACGCGTTTCGGCCACTCAAAGGCCTTTCTCAAGACTAGTTTTTTTTTTTTTATAAATCTCAAACGTTTAACTATAATTTTCTATATAACTTACTTAGCATTATCGCTCTTTGCTCCTCCCCCAGCATTACTTCCTGATCTGTTCATGATCAGACGTAGAGAGCGGTACCACCCGCTCTCTACGTCATTATATAGGCATCTTGGGCTTCACCGTTAGCTTTGCGCATGTTATGTGATTATCAGTATGCGATTTAAGATGTAGCGCATGCGCGTACCTAACAAGGGAGTGTTTGGGTATTTCACACAGTCGCCAGCTGGCCGGGATTTTGATTGAAGAAAAAAAAGTGACTTTGAAAATCAATGGTGCGACTGTACGGGCGGAGGAGCGGAGGTAAAAATTCACAATATAAACATTAAATATTTCCCAATAATTACAGATTTTGGCAGTTTCATGAATGAAGTCCATTTATTTTTTTATTTGCTATCAGATCGAATGTTTCAGGTTATCATAGTTTACCATCACTTTAAGATCTCAAAAATATTGAGAGCTGAAGAAGATATGCTGGCATTATACAAAATAGCTCACAACCAAATAGTCTCTCAAATATTCAAAAACAATCCCAAAATGGGAGATCAAACACAATATACTCTCTTCCACTTAATCCTCATTTTTTTAAGAATCTTGTGATGCCCACAGTGCCTAAAGCACCCAAACTCTTTGCTTAAATACCAACTTAAAGGGACACTCAAGTCAAAATTAAACTTTCATTATTCAGATAGAGCACACAATCTTAAACAGCTTTCCAATTCACTTCCGTTATCTAAATGTGCACAGTCTTTTTATTTGCACACTTTCTAAGGCACCAACATCTACTGAGCATGTGCAAAAATTTCAGAGTATACGAATATGCATTATGTTATTGGCAGATGGCTGTCACATGATGTAGTGGGAGTGAAGCTAAAACTAACTTTAAAATTTGCATTGTCATTTTATTATGCATTTTTTGGTTATGCTATTTTTAATGGTTCTTGAAACCAGGGGTCAGCAGCCTTGGACTCCCAGATGTTTTGGAACTACATTTCCCATGATGCTCAGACAGGCTAAAGAGTGTTTCAGCATCATGGGAAATGTAGTTTCAAAACATCAGGGGCCCAAGGTTGCAAACAACTGCTTTAAATGGGCAGTCTAGTCCAAAATAAACTTTCATGATTCAAACAGGGCATGTCATTTTAAACAACTTTCCAATGTACTTTTAGCACCAATTTTGCTTTGTTCTCTTTTGTATTCTTAGTTGAAAGCTAAACCTAGGAGGTTCATATGCTAATTTCTTAGACCTTAAAGGCCGCCTCTTGTTTGAATGCATTTTGACAGTTTTTCACCACTAGAGGGTGTTAGTTCATGTGTGTCATATAGATAACATTGTGCTCATGCACGTGGAGTTAACTAGAAGTCAGCACTAATTTGCTAAACTGCAAGTCTGTCAAAAGAACTTAAATAAGGGTGCAGTTTGCAGAGGCTTAGATACAAGTTAATATCAGAGATAAAGAGTGTATTAATATAACTGTGTTGGTTATGCAAAACTGGGGAATTGGTAATAAAGGGATTATCTATCTTTTAAAACAATAAAAATTCTCTTGTAGACTGTCCGTTTAAAGACCCCTCCACTGGACTACCAAAAACACACCCCTTGTCTGCACAGGCCCTACCCCTTTCCTGGGTTTCTTTTTACAATGTTGGTAAGTATGGAATAATAAACCATATCTGCAAGTTTCATATCTACTGAACTATTTTCATACTGTTACAGAAAATGTTAGCAGAATTTATAATAATATAGGCAATGATTCACTGCTACACTGACATATTTCACCTTGGGAGCATTATCAACTGCAAAAAAAAAACAGAAGTAAAAAGATAAAATATTAAATGAAATATCTGTGTACTTATATTTTGCTCAAAGTTTGCTTTATCTCCATTGAAAGTTTTTCAGCAAGTTTAAATTTAGTAAACAGCTTTATTAAGGCTATATTACGAATGGAGCCCAAATTATATATGTATACATATGTATTTATGTGTTTATATGTGTATAAATGTCTGTAAATACATGATATATACAGATATAAATACATAAATACATATCACACATATAAACACACACACACATATATATACATATTTAGACATGTGTAGGTATGTATCTCTATGTTAAAGCTCTTTGTATGCCTTTTTTTTAACCTGAGACCTCATATCTTTGAGCCCTTATAACTTTTTAATGCAATATATTTTTAATATATTTTTAGACAGTGTTTTTATGACTGTAACTGTACCGTACAATGTATTTTTGATGTGTTTTGAGCAACTTTTTAGTCGAGCGTAACAGTTAACCAGAGCTCTAATAAATTCAATTTTACTTTCAACTCGTAATACACATGCTACTTCCAATGCGTGCAAAGAGTCGAACATATTCCTAAGCGCTTGCGTGTAAAAATAAGCACGCCACTCATAATCCAGCCTGATGAACAGGGAATAATAGAAAAACACAGGAGTATAGCGCTAATAGCTAAAAGAGAACAAGGCCACTCTAAAACAGTCACCCCAGGACTGTCACGAAGAAAACAAAATTAGGAGAAAAAGAGAGGGCGCTAAGAGCTAAGTTCTCACCACACTTGGTCAAATAACAGGAGATACAAATAAAATTGAAATGAATACCTTTACTCACATTAAAATACAATTACAACATTACACATTAAATAAAATAGAAGGGACGTCTCCCTTTAAAAATTGGATTACCACCTTAAAAAAATATATAAAAATATATAAAAATATGGAAAAAAATATATTTTTAGTTAAAATGTTTGAGCTTTGTAAAAAGATGCAGTAAGATTGTTACAATGTTAATATAGTTCTGCAGTGAGATCTTCACAGTCTTTGTAACAAAGTTTCTTGTGTTGACTGATCGAAAAAAATGTTACAGTTCAGCAAAAAATGTCAGCGTGGAGTTAATATAGTAGGATTTTTCATAAAAGTTAAGCGATCATGTTGAACACCTTATTCAGGTTATACTCACACTCTTCCAAATGATTGTAATAGCGGCTTGATAGCTTACACTTTTGGAGATTATCAAAAGTAAACAATATCTCCAAAGTGTTAGTAACTTTTCTTACTTTCTTGAGTCGGCTGAACCAGGTCAGCGTGATTGGAAACTGCTTTCTTTGCTCCAAAATTCCTAAGCTTGAATCGGCTGAACCCGGTCAGCGTGATTGGAGACAGCTTGTTTTTTCAAACCTCTATATGTCAGATATTGCAGGATTTCCAAGGGGATAATGAAAGTCCACAGACCCGCACTTAGCGTGAATCACGCGCGGGTTACAGAGTTAAACTAGGTACCTAGATTTAAAGATAGAGTAAAGTCTTTTGTTGGGAACAACACAAGTAAGTCTACGCGTTTCACCCGATAGGGCTTTTTCAAGATCATTATCCCCTTGGAAATCCTGCAATATCTGACATATAGAGGTTTGAAAAAACAAGCTGTCTCCAATCACGCTGACCGGGTTCAGCCGATTCAAGCTTAGGAATTTTGGAGCAAAGAAAGCAGTTTCCAATCACGCTGACCTGGTTCAGCCGACTCAAGAAAGTAAGAAAAGTTACTAACACTTTGGAGATATTGTTTACTTTTGATAATCTCCAAAAGTGTAAGCTATCAAGCCGCTATTACAATCATTTGGAAGAGTGTGAGTATAACCTGAATAAGGTGTTCAACATGATCGCTTAACTTTTATGAAAAATCCTACTATATTAACTCCACGCTGACATTTTTTGCTGAACTGTAACATTTTTTTCGATCAGTCAACACAAGAAACTTTGTTACAAAGACTGTGAAGATCTCACTGCAGAACTATATTAACATTGTAACAATCTTACTGCATCTTTTTACAAAGCTCAAACATTTTAACTAAAAATATATTTTTTTCCATATTTTTATATATTTTTATATATTTTTTAAGGTGGTAATCCAATTTTTAAAGGGAGACGTCCCTTCTATTTTATTTAATGTGTAATGTTGTAATTGTATTTTAATGTGAGTAAAGGTATTCATTTCAATTTTTTTTATTTGTATCTCCTGTTATTTGACCAAGTGTGGTGAGAACTTAGCTCTTAGCGCCCTCTCTTTTTCTCCTAATTTTGAACAGGGAATAATGGTGGCTGGCTGTGTCCCATTAAGGACATTAAATATCATGCTGCCTTATTCTCCTCCTTAACCCCAGGGCTAGGTTGACCAGACATCAAGTTTTTAATGAGATTGTGATGTTTTTTCATACACTGTCCTCGTGTCCCCATACATTTTTGAAGGGACGTCAAAACGCACTCACAGAGCGGCTTGTGTACTACGGTGAAGTCAGCCAGCCCTGATGTGTATGTGTGCGCTCTGGCTTCAGCTCCAGCTGGCAGGCTGATTGTCGCTTTCCCTCAGCTGCAAAGATCGCAGTAAAAACCCAGATGGGGTGTGCAGATCCCGCATCAGTGTCCTGTGTAGAGTCTGAGAGGATGGTGCAATATTGTGCCTTACATTAATATGGGACTATTATCACTGCTGCATTATAGAGTAATGGGAAGTGAGTTTGGTTTAAATATACATACACAATAGTATGTTATACTGCATTAAATATTTAGGATACCCCCATACATATGCTGAGGGATAATTATTGTAGGTCAAACACAAGCAGTAAAGCTTCCGTGGGGTTAAACATCTCACATCCACTTAAAGTAATGTAGTGTCCCATGCCACTTACCTTGCAGGTTGGTTGCCCACAATCATTTTGCACCAAAGGCGTTATTCTTTTATTTTTTAGATATATAATATGCAATTAGGTTATCAATGTTTGAAAGTAACAATCAAAACATAAATGAAATAAAAGATAAAACAAATGTGCACCTCTCCCCTTCCTATTTGCATGTATGGTAGAGGCATTTGCAACTTCTATTAGAAATAAAACCGCAATAGAGGGGATTACTATCAGGAATACTATCCATGAAACCCTCCTTTATGCAGATGACATCCTAATTTTTACCTCTAACCCATCAGTCTCTATTCCAATTCTTATGTTAGAATTGGATAAATTTAAAGGGGTATCTAATTTCTTAGTCAATGACTGCAAATCGGAGATGTTAATACTTAACATCAATACAGAACAAAAACAGAAAATTAAATAGACTTGCGCCTTTCGGATTCAAGAAAAATCACTAAAATATGTAGGGATACACCTCAATCCCTCCTTAACAGATATATTTCAGGCAAATTATATACCTCTCCAAAAAAATACCTGTCATCATGGAGATCTAAAAAAACTTCTTGGCTGGGCAGGATAACTATATTCAAAATGAATACTTTACCTAGAATTTTATATATATTACAGGCACTGCCAATTTCTCTGCCGCCCACTTTTCTTGTTAACCTACAAAAACGTATTCATGAGTTTATTTGGAATCGTAATCCAGCACGAATAAATTTCCTTTACCAATGTCAATCATATATCACAAAACATCCTGAAAAACTAAACCTACTCAGACCATTAACAAACTTTGAAAAGTTATGCTTGTCAAAGTCCCCTATACGGAGATTAATGTCCCTAATATATAAAATGCTACAACAGGGACTTCCTGGACAATGTGCTTATTACATAGATAGATGGAAAAATTAAAGGGACATTCCAGTCAACATTTAAATGCACATAGATGAATTACATCTTTGAATAGAAACATATTTGCAATATACACGTATTGGCAAAATGCTTCTAGTAAAAGTTACCACTGTTTTAGTGTTAACGTTTTTCTCTGCATGTGCATGTGAAGCATATCTAGATATTGTCACTGCACCCACATTTCAAATAATGTAGCTGCTCAGATCATCACTGGGGCTTGTTTAATGTCAGCAATTAACAAATTGAGTCATTACCAGATGGTACAAGCACTTTTGGCTCTCTGAGCAAGTGCTGTGTTTAAAATGCTGGTGCACGGTGCATACTTAAATACACCTTTGAAACCGCTATAGCTTTTATTAGAAGCATTTTTGCTAATGCATGTATATTACAAAAATGCTTCTGTTCAATACTGAAATGCACCCATATGGTTTTCAATTATATCCTTTAACTTGATATCCCTTTAACACAAAACAATTTAAACCACATCTTCTCCAACATATCTAAAGTGTCGATCTCTATTAAATATATTGAGTTAAACATAAAAAATTTGCATAGATGGTACCTGACACCTTGTAGAATACAAAACCTTTATAAGACTAGCAGTGACAGATGTTGGTAATGCAAGATAGAAAGGGGTAATATGTCTCATGTCTGGTGGGTTTGCCCGCAAATCAAGTTGTTCTGGTCTTTGATGGCAGAAGAAAAACATCAAAACTCATAGATGTTATACTTCCTGCAGATCCCTTAATATGGATATTTAATAAGGTTCCTATAAAACTCCCTAGTTTGTCCTTATGGCCAGCAACAGTGCAAAATATCTTATTGCCTATAATTGGAAAAATACAATAATTCCCACAATTGTACAGTGGAGACAGCAATTTTATCACACTATCGGCTAGATTTAGAGTTCGGCGGTAGCCGTGAAAACCAGCGTTAGAGGCTCCTAACGCTGGTTTTAGGCTACCGCAGGTATTTGGAGTCACTCAAAATAGGGTCTAACGCTCACTTTTCAGCCGCGACTTTTCCATACCGCAGATCCCCTTACGTCAATTGCGTATCCTATCTTTTCAATGGGATCTTTCTAACGCTGGTATTTAGAGTCGTTTCTGAAGTGAGCGTTAGAGCTCTAACGACAAAACTCCAGCCGCCGGAAAATAGCAGGAGTTAAGAGCTTTCTGGGCTAACGCCGGTTCATAAAGCTCTTAACTACTGTACCCTAAAGTACACTAACACCCATAAACTACCTATGTACCCCTAAACCGAGGTCCCCCCACATCGCCGCCACTCAATTACATTTTTTTAAGCCCTAATCTGCCGACCGCCACCTACGTTATACTTATGTACCCCTAATCTGCTGCCCCTAACACCGCCGACCCATATATTATATTTATTAAACCCTAACCTGCCCCCCACAATGTCGCCGCCAGCTACTTACAATAATTAACCCCTAATCTGCCGACCGCAAAGCGCCGCCACCTATGTTATCCTTATGTACCCTAATCTGCTGCCCCTAACACCGCCGACCCCTATATTATATTTATTAACCCCTAATCTGCCCCCCTCAACGTCGCCGACACCTGCCTACACTTATTAACCCCTAATCTGCCGAGCGGACCTGAGCGCTACTATAATAAAGTAATTAACCCCTAATCCGCCTCACTAACCCTATCATAAATAGTATTAACCCCTAAACTGCCCTCCCTAACATCGCCGACACCTAACTTCAATTATTAACCCCTAATCTGATGACCGGAGCTCACCGCTATTCTAATAAATGTATTAACCCCTAAAGCTAAGTCTAACCCTAACACTAACACCCCCCTAAGTTAAATATAATTTTAATCTAACGAAATAAATTAACTCTTATTAAATAAATTATTCCTATTTAAAGCTAAATACTTACCTGTAAAATAAATCCTAATATAGCTACAATATAAATTATAATTATATTATAGCTATTTTAGGATTAATATTTATTTTACAGGTAACTTTGTATTTATTTTAACCAGGTACAATAGCTATTAAATAGTTAAGAACTATTTAATAGTTACCTAGTTAAAATAATAACAAATTTACCTGTAAAATAAATCCTAACCTAAGTTATAATTAAACCTAACACTACCCTATCAATAAATTAATTAAATAAAATACCTACAATTATCTACAATTAACCTAACACTACACTATCAATAAATAAATTAAATACAAATGCTACAAATAACTACAATTACATAAACTAACTAAAGTACAAAAAATAAAAAAGAACTAAGTTACAAAAAATAAAAAAATATTTACAAACATAAGAAAAATATTACAACAATTTTAAACTAATTACACCTACTCTAAGCCCCCTAATAAAATAACAAAGACCCCCAAAATAAAAAAATGCCCTACCCTATTCTAAATTAATTGAGTTAAAAGCTCTTTTACCTTACCAGCCCTGAACAGGGCCCTTTGCGGGGCATGCCCCAAGAAAATCAGCTCTTTTGCCTGTAAAAAAAAACATACAATACCCCCCCCAACATTACAACCCACCACCCACATACCCCTAATCTAACCCAAACCCCCCTTAAATAAACCTAACACTAAGCCCCTGAAGATCTTCCTACCTTGTCTTCACCATCCAGGTATCACCGATCCGTCCTGGCATCCGGTGCTGAAGAGGTCCAGAAGAGGCTCCAAAGTCTTCCTCCTATCCGGCAAGAAGAGGACATCCGGACCGGCAAACATCTTCTCCAAGCGGCATCTTCGATCTTCTTCCATCCGGTGCGGAGCGGGTCCATCTTGAAGCAGCCGACGCGGATCCATCCTCTTCTTCCGGCGTCTCCCGACGAATGACGGTTCCTTTAAATGACGTCATCCAAGATGGCGTCCCTCGAATTCCGATTGGCTGATAGGATTCTATCAGCCAATCGGAATTAAGGTAGGAATATTCTGATTGGCTGATGGAATCAGCCAATCAGAATCAAGTTCAATCCTATTGGCTGATCCAATCAGCCAATCAGATTGAGCTCGCATTCTATTGGCTGTTCCGATCAGCCAATAGAATGCGAGCTCAATCTGATTGGCTGATTGGATCAGCCAATCGGATTGAACTTGATTCTGATTGGCTGATTCCATCAGCCAATCAGAATATTCCTACCTTAATTCCGATTGGCTGATAGAATCCTATCAGCCAATCGGAATTCGAGGGACGCCATCTTGGATGACGTCATTTAAAGGAACAGTCATTCGTCGTTCAGTCGTCGGCCAGGATGGATGTTCCGCGGTGGAGGTCTTCAGGATGCTGCCGCTTCGCTCCGGATGGATGCCGCTTGGATGAAGACTTCAATCGGATGGAAGAACTCTTCTGCCCCGCTTGGATGAAGACTTCAGCTGGATCATGGACCTCTTCAGCCCCCCGCTTGGGCTTGGATCAGGAGGAGCTCTTCTGGACCGATCGGTGAACCTGGTATGGTGAAGACAAGGTAGGAAGATCTTCAGGGGCTTAGTGTTAGGTTTATTTAAGGGGGGTTTGGGTTAAAAGAGCTTTTAAATGTATTAATTTAGAATAGGGTAGGGCATTTTTTTATTTTGGGGGTCTTTGTTATTTTATTAAGGGGCTTAGAGTAGGTGTAATTAGTTTAAAATTGTTGTAATATTTTTCTTATGTTTGTAAATATTTTTTTATTTTTTGTAACTTAGTTCTTTTTTATTTTTTGTACTTTAGGTAGTTTATGTAATTGTATTTATTTGTAGAAATTGTATTTAATTAATGTATTGATAGTGTAGTGTTAGGTTTTATTGTAGGTAATTGTAGGTATTTTATTTAATTAATTTATTGATAGGGTAGTGTTAGGTTTAATTATAACTTAGGTTAGGACTTATTTTACAGGTAATTTTGTTATTATTTTAACTAGGTAACTATTAAATAGTTCTTAACTATTTAATAGCTATTGTACCTGGTTAAAATAATTACCAAGTTGCAAGTAAAATAAATATTAATCCTAAAATAGCTACAATGTAATTATAATTTTATATTGTAGTTATATTAGGATTTTTTTTTACAGGTAAGTATTTAGCTTTAAATAGGAATAAGTTATTTAATAAGAGTTAATTTATTTCGTTAGATTTAAATTATATTTAAGTTAGGGGGGTGTTAGTGTTAGGGTTAGACTTAGCTTTAGGGGTTAATACATTTATTAGAATAGCGGTGAGCTCCGGTCGTCAGATTAGGGGTTAATAATTGAAGTTAGGTGTCGGCGATGTTAGGGAGGGCAGATTAGGGGTTAATACTATTTATGATAGGGTTAGTGAGGCGGATTAGGGGTTAATAACTTTATTATAGTAGCGCTCAGGTCCGCTCGGCAGATTAGGGGTTATTAAGTGTAGGCAGGTGTCGGCGACGTTGTGGGGGGCAGATTAGGGGTTAATAAATATAATATAGGGGTCGGCGGTGTTAGGGGCAGCAGATTAGGGGTACATAGGGATAATGTAGGTTGCGGCGGTTTACGGAGCGGCAGATTAGGGGTTAATAATATAATGCAGGGGTCAGCGATAGCGGGGGCGGCAGATTAGGGGTTAATAAGTGTAAGGTTAGGGGTGTTTAGACTCGGGGTACATGTTAGAGTGTTAGGTGCAGACGTAGGAAGTGTTTCCCCATAGGAAACAATGGGGCTGCGTTAGGAGCTGAACGCTGCTTTTTGCAGGTGTTTTTTTTCAGCTCAAACAGCCCCATTGTTTCCTATGGGAGAATCGTGCACGAGCACGTTTTTGAGGCTGGCCGCGTCCGTAAGCAACTCTGGTATCGAGAGTTGCATTTGCGGTAAAAATGCTCTACGCTCCTTTTTTGGAGCCTAACGCAGCATTTTATTGAACTCTCGATACCAGAGTTAATTTTATGGTGCGGCCAGAAAAAAGCCCGCGGAGCGTTAACAGCCCTTCTACCGCCAAACTCCAAATCTAGGCCTATTAACTTAGAAGAATATGGGTTCCTCAGAGCACGGAAACTCCCCACATATGTTATGATAAAGATTTATGGGATAAATATATACTAGCAACTTATAATAGTCATAACAGACTAGGTATCGAAGGGTAATGAGGGGCTCTGAGAACATAGAGATATTTAACAAAACATTATGAGATACTGTGATAAATGAGATATACTATAATGTAAACACTTCTAGGACATACAATTTGTGATTTATTTGGCATATGTGTACCGCTCCAGAATATTCTTGTACCTCTGGTTTTTCATTTTATTTTATGGGGGGGGGGGGTTGCATTCAATGCATTGTCCAATGATGCTTTTCTTGTTTATTTTCTTTTGTTTATGTTTTTCTTATGTTCTCAATAATTACATTCATTGTTATGGCAGATGTAACACAATTGTGATCCGCAGATATAATGAAGTGCTTTGTACATTTTATTTTGTCATCTGAATAAAGCTGATTAAAAAAAAAAAAAAAAAAAGATAAGCATAAGAACAGCTTTAGCATCAATGTACATAACAAGTCAAATAACATTTCACAAAACATCTCACAATGGGAAATGTAATACATGCTGGTATAGGTTGGTTGTGATTACTTTAATATAAGAGGGAGGTTTTGACCCTGATGATAAATGTGTTCAGTAAGGTGGAGAAATGATCCTATCTTATTTTAGGTTCTGAATAGACCTTATTGCTGTTCAAAGGGATTATTCTTGTATGAAATTCAAATCGAAATGCTGTCGTCAATGGGTTAAAGCTGCAGGTGGAGTTATATACAACACTGCAGCAACCAAAATGTTAAACTTCTACCAATATTCCAATGCAGCAGCAGTCAAGGAGTTAACAGTGTAGGGCACTTACTGCAGTTATGGGTTTGAACCAGTAGTGTGTGTACTGTACACAGCTGACTGCTAAATATTCTGCCTGCTTGATAAAGTTCAGACAGATCCAGCCCTGCATATGTTAGGAGCATATCTCCATATCTAGTTTTGCATCTGACAGTCCCCATAAGGATCTCTTCCCAGAGAGAACTCTTCATGTGGGGAATTTTTTAGAGTCTTCTATAATGATTTATATACAGGGAAGGTTTTTTATACAACGTATAAAGTGTGGAAATTTCCACTTGCCCAGGACCAATTAAAATACATCACATGAGTAATACTAATTGCACTAATAATGTTGTTTTCCTCTTACTTAAAGGAATACTTTCTGTTATTATTTTTAAGCTAAACAACAAACATATTAAAGTTAATAAACATTAATTAAAACCTACTGTATATTTTCTCCAAAACAAAGTTTCATAACGTTCTAAAAGTTATATCTTTTATTCGCCGATGATGTCACGTTATCCTGCCCACTATTTTCAGCACTGAGTGTTCAAAATACTTAAACCAATAACTTTGTGTTTAAAGCGCCATTTTGAAACCTAGGTATTGTAAACGGATTGGTACAGAGCAAAGGATACCCACGGAGTGGGTTTGGAAAACAATTAAATTTGCAGACAAGATTTCTGATATATGGTAGAGATATGTTAATGAAATGCTATTGATAAAAAGCGTATTTGGGGTAGTTAGTTAGTAACAGGCATAGAAAATATTTACTTACAGTGGCCCTTTAAAAGGCAGATAAAAGTGCAAACAGCTGCAATGTGTTAAATCATTGTGTTATTACACTGCTGCTTGTATATACAGTAACTGTGTTTAACCCCTGCAAAGAAGTTAAACACAAAGATATGTAGGAGCTAACTGAACACATGATGAGCCAATGACAAGAGAAAAATGTGTGTAGCCACCAATCGTCTGTCAGCTCCCAGTAGCACATTGCTCCTCCTGAGCATACTTAGGTAAGCTTTTTAACAAGGATACCAATATAACAAAGTACATTTGACAACAGAATTAATTGAAAAGTAATATACAATATGTTCTATTTGAACCATGAAGGTTTCATTTTGACTTTCATGTCAGTTTAATTAAGCTGTAGTCATTCATTCTTTCTTTTGCATGTGTTGCATGTTGTGCATTAAAGGGACAGTCTGCTCCAAACCTTTTATTGTTATATAGATAATCCCTTAACTACCTCAGTTTTGCATAACTAACACTGTTATAATAATATACTTTTTACCTCTGTGATTAACTTGTAGCTAAGCCTCTGCAGACTGTCTCCCTTATCTCAAGGCTATTTACAGACTTGCATTTTAGCCAAATAGTGCTGGGTCCTGCACAACTCCACAGGAGTGCGCACAATGTGCGTTAACTTCAATTGCGCTCAAGTGATCACTTTAACTTTCAACTTGTAATATGAGTGAAAAACAAGATGCAAGCAAACAGCCACCATAAATCCCTTTTGGCTTGCATGAAACAGTTAGCGCCCATAATATTTATTTGCTAAACCCTGTTAAGCATAAAAACATTTCATGTTTTCCTGTTCATATTAACGTAGCTTCATGGAATGCAAATGTAAGTTTGGAGATTTATAGGCTACCCACAGGATGGTGAAATGCCAGCTATGCAAAAAATATAGAGCTGCCCTTATAACTTGTATATTTAACTATTAAGGTTCTTTGTGGTTTAAAAATGATAATATCACAACTTTTTACATTGTAGTGTTTTTTGTCTAAATCCTTTTCCACTCTTCACACACATCACCAAACACTAGGCGCTAGTGACAAATTTAATCTATTTTCTGATTGGTTGTGCATCCGGTGACCTCTTACAGCTGATAGCTGGCATCCACCAGCCCTTAAACGAGCATTGCCTAAATCACAGATGAAAAGTGTAATTAGAAATAATTCCACAAATACCCTGAAAGAACAACAGATGGAAGACATGAATAATAAATTCAGAGCCAGGGGTTATCAGGAAAAAATCTTAAAGGGACACTGAACCCAATTTTTTTCTTTCGTGATACAGATAGAGCATGACATTTTAAGCAACTTTCTAATTTACTCCTATTATCAAATTGTCTTCATTCTCTTGGTATCTTTATTTGAAATGCAAGAATTTAAGTTTAGATGCCGGCCCATTTTTGGTGAACAACCTGGGTTGTTCTTGCTGATTGGTGGATAAATTCATCCACCAATAAAAAAGTGCTCTCCAGAGTTCTGAACTAATAAAAATGCTTAGATGCCTTCTTTTTCAAATAAATATACCAAGATAACTAATAAAAATTGATAATAGGAGTAAATTAGAAAGTTGCTTAATATTGCATGCTCTATCTGAATCACAAAATAAAAATTGGGTTCAGTGTCCCTTTAAAGACCACCAAGAGGGAATTACAGGATATGTCACAAGAAGAAGAATTGACCAAGAATATGCTTCAAGCACAGGATGAGAAAAAAACTTACGTTAAATGGGAATTATCTGGAATACTAAATAAGAACTGGGAAACAGTGACAAGTGATAAAGCTCTAGCATTGGAAAATTATGCTGCACCTAAAATTGGCTACAAAAGAGGGAAATCACTATGAGATTTACTAATAAGACCTGACTTTAAACCTAGCTATAACCCAGTAACATGGATGGGTAAGCCAAAATTAGTATGCTACAGATGCAGTGGTTGCACTACCTGCAATTGCCTAACCCAAGGTCAATATTTGACGCATCCATGGAAAAACAAAAGATTCAATATTAGGCTTCGGATGACCTTCACTACGAAGTTCATTGTATATATGCTCTATTGTAGTTGTGGCAGATATTACGTAGGTAAGACCAGCGATGACTTGAGAACATGTATGGCAAATCACTGCTCGGCTATTAGGGCTGCACTAGAATCAGGACAGGCTGACCAACCTGTATCTAAACACATTTTTTTTACAGCAAAACATTCTGTGTCTGAACTTAAATATATTATAATTGACCATGTCCCTCCCGTATCTAGGGGTGGCGCTAGAGCAAGGCTGTTATTGCAAAAAGAAACCAGGTGGATATACACACTACAGACTCTTATACCAAGGGGACTAAATACTAATATGGATTTACAATGCTTCTTATGAAGATGATAATTACATATAATAGAAAATGTTGACTTTATGTTAGTTTGAGTCAGATAGTCTATTTTAGCCCTAAGCAGGAGAGAAGGCTCTAACAGCATCTAGCATCTTGGTAGTAATGTCAGGATAACGATAGTTTAATGTAATAGAATTGCAACTAGATTATTAAGTATATGATTGGATAGCTTCATGTCAGATGAGACATGGGCATGAATGTAATCTAGTCCTATATTGAGCAATTTCACTGAATATAGGCCATTGAAATGTTATACACCTTATATTTCAAATATATGAGGTTTTACTTTACATTTATATTTTCTATATATAGGGCACATATTATATCCCATTCATTCTGATATGCTTCAGTATATGGAAATAAACTACACACAGCACATTCTTTTAGAAAATAAATAAATCAAGTAAAAACATAAGCAAAACTCAATGGACATCAACATTTTTCATATAATCTCTCTTTTACTCACCTAAATTCCATACACAATATAAAAAAATCTTTTAATTTTGGAAGGGACCTTGACGTGGGGTTTTGGAAGGGACCTTGACGTGGTACCTGGGCTTGTCCCATTTGGCCAGATGCGGTAACTAACCCTTCCATTTTTGCTTTTAATCTTAGCTGAGAGCTTGTAAGTGAGTGCTGGGATTTCTCTGTGTGGTGTATTAATTTGTTTTGTAATTTTCCCTATGCGCCTTGCACCCAGACCTGTCTGGTGTTAACTGCCTGTGACTCTGGGGACAGCACAGCTTCCTGTGAGTGCCATTGAGCACCGAGGGATGAGCATGTTGCACAGTCAAGGAATGTGTACCCAGTCCAGTCTGAGAGTGCAGTCCCCTTTCATGTTTTGTATATGTCTAGGGTGATTACATAAGCCTGTGCACCCTTCACTTGTTCCCAGTTTGTTTGATTGAGAGCTTGCATTGTTTGGCTGGTTTAGGGACCCAGGTTTTGGAAGGGACCTTGACGTGGAACCTGGGCTTGTCACATTTGGCCAGATTCGGTAACTAACCCTTTCATTTTTGCTTTTAAACTTAGCTAAGAGCTTGTAAGTGAGTGCTGGACTTTCTCTATGTGTTGTATATCTATCTATCTATCTATCTATCTATCTATCTATCTATCTATCTATATATATATATATATATATTTTTTTTTTTATATATATATATATATATATATATGAGCATCAAAAATGGTGAAGCACTCCAGAAATCCTTTTCCATAGGACTATCAGCGTCCGTGATGCCCAGGGTGCACAACAACAAAGCGTAATATAGCATCAAGTAGAGAGAAGGCACTCACTGGGTCTTTTGTTTGACAACAAGGGTAACCCTGAAATGTTACACATATTAAAAGTTTTTGATAAAAGACCCAGTGAGTGCCTTCTCTCTACTTGATGCGCTGCTTCCCTAACATCTACGCCACCTCTATTGTGGCAAAATTCAATCTCCTCGGTCGAGTCCGACCGAGGAAATTGACAGCTCCTGCCTGCGCGTGATTGGCTGTGCGCGGGCAGGGGGGGGGGATTGCACGCGAGCGCAAAATTGCCCTCGTGTGCAATGTTAATTACCTGCTGGTAATTTCGCCCTGCCACAGGCGAGCTGAGGCATACAGGGGCGCGTATATGCGCCCCTGTACGCCTCAGCGTTGATAAATCTAGCCCTTAATAGGCATAAAAAGGAATGCTCTTAATAGCACATAGAAAAAATAATTATAATTAAAACTTAGCTTTTAATAAGTTCACAAAGTAAGTAAAAGACAGCAGCAGATTAATAGGGAGTATTGTGCTGGTTTGCCGAAAAAAAAACCACATCTCTGTTATGGTAACTTAGTATTAAATAGGCTGTTGCAGAGTTCCTGCGATTGTCTAGGGGGGGATTTTGTTGTGGGAGGTAGTAGTGCTTCAGTAGTAAGTTAAATGTTTAGAGGCAGCTAAAATAAGATAATGTATTAATATAGACCCCTAAATTGGGGTAGTACTAGCAACATTAGTCTACAATCAACAGTTTCCAGAGCCCTCCCATCCTTCCCACCATTTTTTTAAAAGTTAAACAAAACAGAGAGCTGCAGAATCTGTTGGCGCTGTACAAATATCTGATAATAATAAAAATAATAATAATAACTACGGAAAGTTCTGTAATTGTCTTCAAAATAACCGAAATGTCAATCCCTCACCAGCCGTTTTCTCTTCATCTATCCTTCATAGAACTCACCTAGTTAATGGTCATCAGTGGGGATCCTACTGATAGTGATATTTGTAGTGTGTGCACTTTATAAGCGCATTAGTGAATGTATAAAGAAAACTTCCGCTGATGAGGAAAATCCCGTAGAGAGTGTCAAAAGGTACAAAAAAGTAAATGGTGAAAGAAAAGGATAAGTAAAGATCCTTAAGAAAAAGAGAAAGGAGGAAGCTGTATCAGAGACGGACCCAGAAAAGACGACAGGGTCTGAAGAAAGTGGATAAAGCTGTGCAGAAGGTGGAGAAAGTAGATAAAGCTGTACAGACAGAAGATAAAGAGGACTGAGAGATTCAGAGGAAAGGACAAGATGGTGGAAAGGCCTCACTTTTCTCTGGGATTCAGATAACAGATAGTGTTATAAATAAATTAAAAGTGATACGTTTAGATATAATGTTGTCTAATGTAATTAATAATTCCAATAATAATAGTTACTAATTAAAAAAAAATGTTGCCAGCTATTTGTCTAAGGGCCTAATTTTCTAATATTTGCTAGATGTTATGTGAAAAAAAAAATCTAATTGGGCTGTCCCTTTGGGCCTAAAGTTCAAAATTACACTGGACTAGGAGTGAAAAACACTTGCAGGGGATGGCCTAAGGGAATTTAAAAAAACGGGCTGTACTTGTGAGTTGTCAGATGTTTCCCATAGAAAAAATGTTTTTTATTTACGTGAAGCGCTGAACTTTGCCTAAAACAAGCCTTTCTCTGTAAACTATCTCCTTCCTAGATAGTTTAAATGTTACAAACTTACAATTGAGATTTGAGAAGGCACTTACAGGATTTAGGTTAAATTGATTAGTGCAATAATACGGAGGTTAAAAAATTAATTTTATAAATTGCAATATCTATTTAAGGTCACACAGTGATACAAATTGTTAAACAATTTTAAGCTATATAAATTACAATATATACTTGAGGTTACACAATACTTCAACAATTAATAGATAAATTTATTTGAGTTAAAAAAGGTTATTTTGATACATAAAAAATCTATAGAATTCATCAACAACACAAAATATAAAAAAATCACAAAACATATATACATCAACATAAAATATGAGGATACAAATCCATTGAGAAAAAAAGTGGCTCTAGAATTCACCCTGGTAGGACAAAACTAAAATGAATGGTCTGTTTGCAAACTTTCGGCTAGATTATGAATTTTGCGGTAAAAGCAGCTCGGTACTAACTTGCAAGTTATTTCCACTGTTCACCTCCCTATAGCGCTGCTATTACAGGTTTTCATAAACCCGGCGTTAGCAGGCAATATGTGAGAGTTGAGCAAAATTGAGCTCCATACCGCACTAAAATACCAGTGCTGCTTTGAGCTGGTTTTACGTGCTCGTGCACGATTTCCCCATAGACATCAATGGGGAGAGACGGCTAAAAAAAGCCTAACAACTGCAATAAAGGAGCGTAAAGCTCCGTAACGCAGCCCCATTGATTCCTATGGGGAAAGAAAAGTTGTGTTTAAACCTAACACCCTAACATAAACCCGAGTCTAAACACGCTGAGGACTTCTGCCACTTTGTTGAGGATGGATGTCCGGTCTTCAAAAACTGTAAGTGGATCTTCGGGGGTTAGTGTTAGGGTTTTTAAAGGGTTTATTGGGTGGGTTTTATTTTTAGCTTAGGGTTTGCGCTGAAATAGAGCTAAATGCCCTTTTAAGGGCAATGCCCATCCAAATGCCCTTTTCAGGGCAATGGGGAGCTTAGGTTTTTTAGATTTTTATTTGGATGGTTGGTTGTGTGGGTGGTAGGTTTTACTGTTGGGGGATTGTTTGTATTTTTTTTAACAGGTAAAGAGCTGATTTCTTTGGGGCAATGCCCCGCAAAAGGCCCTTTTAAGGGCTATTGCCAGTTTAGTTTAGGCTAGTGGGGTTTTTTTATTTTGGGGGGACTTTTTAATTTTGATAGGGCTATTAGATTAGGTGTAATTAGTTTAAATATTTGATCATTTCTTTTTATTTTGTGTAATTTAGTGTTTTTTTTTTATTTAGCTAATTTAATTAAATTGTATTTAATTAATGTAATTTATTTAATTGTAGTGTAATGTTAGGTGTTAGTGTAAGACAGGTGAACTAAGAATAAAACCTAAGATAGCTACAATGTAACTATTAGTTATATTGTAGCTATCTTAGGGTTTATTTTATAGGTAAGTATTTAGTTTTAAATAGGAATTATTTAGTTAATGATAGTAATTTTTATTTAGATTTATTTTAATTATATTAAAGTTAGGGGTGTTAGGGTTAGACTTAGGGTTAGGTTTAGGGGTTAATAACTTTAGTATAGTGGTGGCGATGTTAGGGACAGCAGATTATGGTTAATAACAATAATGTAGGTTGCAGCGATGTTAGGGACAGCAGAGTAGGAGTTAATAATATTTAACTAGTGTTTACGATGCGGGAGTGCGGCGGTTTAAGGGTTAATATGTTTATTATAGTGGCGGCGATGTCCGGAGCGGCAGATTAGGGGTTAATAATTTTATTTTAGTGTTTGCGATGCGAGAGGGCCACAGTTTAGGGGTTATTAGGTAGTTTATGGGTGTTAGTGTACTTTTTAGCACTTTAGTTATGAGTTTTATGTTACGGCTTTGTAACATAAAAGCCATAACTACTTACTTTCAGTTTACGGTATGGATCTTGACGGTATAGGCTGTACTGCTCACTTTTTGGCAGGACAGGCAAACTCGTAATACCAGCGCTGTGGAAGTCCCATTGAAAAAGGACTTTTTGAAAGCTGGGGTAATTACGTTGCTTTACGGCCAAAAAAGTGTGCGGTGCAGATATACCTGCAAGACTCGTAATACCAGCGGTAGTGAAAAAGAGCCATAACGCTGCTTTTTTCACTCATACCGCAAAACTCATAATCTAACCGTTTGCCTTTCTTATACTTATTCAATTCTTTTTTAGGTATGAATCGCTGGGGCTGAATATCCTAGGTTTACTTCTTATGATCACTGATGTTTGCCACTAAGGAAGTTTCCCGTGGGTGTGCTTCTTAAAGTCACTGTTATTTACTGATGTGTATTTATATTTAAATATCAGATATTTTAAGTGTGAGCCCTCTTCATTTATCCCTTCTACTTGTGTATAAACTTGTGGTCTCACCTCTTGTTCCGATGTAGTTGCTGGCTTCAGGATTACCCCTTGAGGTGTTCTTACCTCTCACTCATTACAGCGGGTTTCTAATTCTCATTCGCTCCTCTGGTCGGTTAGTGTGATGTCACTCACTGCCGACATCTGCTTGTAATACTTGCGCAAGTACTGTCTTTATCCGATATCTCCAACCTTTTACCAGCTTCTTCGGATTCGGTCTGTTTTCACTCTGCACTTAAATACATAGTACGAGAGAGCCTAGACCTTCCTTCTTTTTCTGCTTTGCTGTATATAGGAATTACGGATTCTGATTGGTTCTTCTCCCTGTTACATTTTTTTCACAATGCTTAATGGGATACAGCATCTTATTCACAGACGCCTAGATTTAGAGTTCTGCGTTAGCCGTCCAAACCAAAGTTAAGGGGTCCTAACGCTGGTTTTGGCCGCCCGCTGGTATTTAGAGTCTTGTAGGTAGGGTCTAACGCTCATTTTCCAGCAAAAACTTTTCCATACCGCAGATCCCCTTACGTCAATTGCGTATCCTATCTATTCAATGGGATCTTTCTAACGCTAGTATTTAGAGTCTTGGCTGAAGTGAGCGTTAGAACTCTAAAGACAAAACTCCAGCCGCAGAAAAAAGTCAGGAGTTAAGAGCTTTATGGGCTAACACCAGTTCATAAAGCTCTTAACTACTGTACTCTAAAGTACACTAACACCCATAAACTACCTGTGTACCCCTTAACCGAGGTCCCCCCACATTGCCGCCACTCTAATAATTTTTTTTAACCCCTAATCTGCCGACCGCACACCGCCGCAACCTACATTATCCCTATGTAACCCTAATCTGCTGCCCCTAACATCGCCGACCCCTATATTATATTTATTACCCCCTAATCTGCCCCCAATGTCGCCGCTACCTACCTACACTTATTAACCCCTAATCTGCCGACCGGACCTCGCCGCCACTATAATAAATGTATTAACCCCTAAACCGCCTCACTCCCGCCTTGCAAACCCTATAATAAATAGTATTAAACCCTAATCTGCCCTCCCTAACATCGCCGACACCAAACTTCAAGTATTAACCCCTAATCTGCCGACCGGACCTCGCCGCTACTATAATAAATGTATTAACCCCTAAAACTAAGTCTAACCCTAACACTAACACCCCCCTAAGTTAAATATAATTTTTATCTAACAAAATAAATTAACTCTTATTAAATAAATTAATCCTATTTAAAGCTAAATACTTACCTGTAAAATAAACCCTAATATAGCTACAATATAAAGAATAATTATATTGTAGCTATTTTAGGATTTATATTTATTTTACAGGAAACTTTGTATTTATTTTAACCAGGTACAATAGCTATTAAATAGTTAAGAACTATTTAATAGCTACCTAGTTAAAATAATTACAAAATGACCTGTAAAATAAATCCTAACCTAAGTTACAATTAAACCAAACACTACACTATCAATAAATTAATTAACTAAACTATCTACAATTATCTACAATTAAATAAACTAAACTAAATTACAAAAAATAAAAAAAATTACAATATTTTTAAACTAATTACACCTACTCTAAGCCCCCTAAAAAAATAACAAAGCCCCCCAAAATAAAAAAATGCCCTACCCTATTCTAAAATAAAAAGTTAACAGCTCTTTTACCTTACCAGCCCTTAAAAGGGCATGCCCCAAAGAAAACAGCTCTTTTGCATTTAAATAAACATACAATACCCCCCAACATTACAACCCACCACCCACATACCCCTAATCTAACCCACCCAAACCCCCCTTAAAAAACCTAACACTAAGCCCCTGAAGATCTCGCTAACTTATCTTCACCACGCCGGGTATCACCGATCCGTCCAGAAGAGGGTCCGAAGTCTTCATCCTATCCGGCAAGAAGAGGTCCAGAAGAGGGTCCAAAGTCTTCATCGTATCCGGCAAGAAGAGGACATCAGGACCGGTAGACATCTTCATCCAGGCGGCATCTTCTATCTTCTTCCATCCGGCGCGGAGCAGGACCATCTTGAAGCAGCCGACACGGATCCATCCTCTTCTTCCGGCGACTCCCGACGAATGAAGGTTCCTTTAAGTGACGTCATCCAAGATCCTACCTTAATTCCGATTGGCTGATAGAATCCTATCAGCCAATCGGAATTCGAGGGACGCCATTTTGGATGACATCACTTAAAGGAACCATCATTCATCGGGAGTCGCCGGAAGAAGAGGATGGATCCGCGTTGGCTGCTTCAAGATGGTACCGCTCCGCGCCGGATGAAAGAAGATAGAAGATGCCGCCTGGATGAAGATGTCTACTGGTCCGGATGTCCTCTTCTTGCCGGATTGGATGAAGACTTCAAACCCTCTTCTGGACAGATCGGTGATACCCGGCGTGGTGAAGATAAGGTAGGAAGATCTTCAAGTGCTTAGTGTTAGGTTTTTTAAGGGGGGTTTGGGTGGGTTAGATTAGGGGTATGTGGGTGGTGGGTTGTAATGTTGGGGGGTATTGTATGTTTTTTTTAAAATGCAAAAGAGCTGTTTTCTTTGGGGCATGCCCCGCAAAAGGCCCTTTTAAGGACTGGTAAGGTAAAAGAGCTGTTAACTTTTTATTTTAGAATAGGGTAGGGTATTTCTTTATTTTGGGGGGCTTTGTTATTTTTTTAGAGGGCTTAGAGTAGGTGTAATTAGTTTAAAATTATCGTAATCTTTTTTTATTTTTTGTAATTTAGTGTAGTTGATTTAATTGTAGATAATTGTAGGTAGTTTATTTAATTAATTTATTGATAGTGTAGTGTTAGATTTAATTGTAACTTAGGTTAGGATTTATTTTACAGGTAATTTTGTAATTATTTGAACTAGGTAGCTATTAAATAGTTATTAACTATTTAATAGCTATTGTACCTGGTTAAAATAAATACAAAGTTGCCTGTAAAATAAATATAAATCCTAAAATAGCTACAATATAATTATTCGTTATATTGTAGCTATATTAGGGTTTATTTTACAGGTAAGTATTTAGCTTTAAATAGGATTAATTTATTTAATAAGATCTAATTTATTTCGTTAGATAAAAATGATATTTAATTTAGGGGGGTGTTGGTGTTAGGGTTAGGGTTAGACTTAGCTTTAGGGGTTAATACTTGAAGTTAGGTGTCAGCGATGTTAGGGAGGGCAGATTAGGGGTTAATAAAATTTATTATAGGGTTTTTGAGGCTGGAGTGAGGCGGTTTAGGGGTTAATACATTTATTATAGTGTTAGGGGCAGCAGATTAGGGGTACATAGCTATAATGTAGGTTGTGGCGGTGTACGGAGCGGCTGATTAGGGGTTAATAATAATATGCAGGGGTCAGCGATAGCGGGGGCGGCAGATTAGGGGTTAATAAGTGTAAGGTTAGGGGTGTTTAGACTCGGGGTTCATGTTAGGGTGTTAGGTGCAGACTTAGGAAGTGTTTCCCCATAGAAAACAATGGGGCTGCGTTAGGAGCTGAACGCTGCTTTTTTGCAGGTGTTAGGTTTTTTTCCAGCTCAAAGTGCCCCATTGTTTCCTATGGGGGAATCATGCACGAGCATGTTTTTGAAGCTGGCTGCGTCCGTAAGCACCGCTGGTATTGAGAGTTGAAGTGGCGGTAAATATGCCTGTACGCTCCCTTTTTGGAGCCTAACGCAGCCCTTCAGAGAACTCTCAATACCAGCGTTGTTTAAAAGGTGCGGGGGAAAAAAAACACGCGTAGCTAATGCACCCCTTCTAACGCAAAGCTCTAAATCTAGGTGAGAGTCCTTCCATATTCCGTGAAATTTATTTCGGGATGCACACCTTAGCCTATTTTACCTATTTATTTATTTGTTCGTTTGAGTCTATTTGAACAATTTCTTGCCACTTTAATTTATTTCTGCTTCAAGTCAATTTACCATAATTTCCTGCTACTAAAATTCATAATTCAGGAGGGGGCAAAGTTTCCCAAACCTCAAAATGCCTATAAATACACCTCCCACCACACTTATACCTTAGTTTAACGTATAGCCAAGTAGTGAGGTATAAAAATGAGTAAAAAAGCATCCAACAACAGGAACTGGAAAAATAATGTGCTTTATACAAAAAAATCATAACTACAAAAAATAGGGCGGGTCTCATGGACTCTTGCCACTATAAAAGAAATTAATTTATCAGGTAAGTTCTTACATAAATTATGTTTTCTTTCATGTAAGTGGCAAGAGTCCATGAGCTAGTGACGTATAGGATATAATACCCAAGATGTGGAAATCCACAGAGTCACCAGAGAGGGAGGGATACAATAAAAACAGCTATTTCCGCTGAAAAATTAAATCCAAATAATTATTGTTTTCTTAAAAAATTTATTAAAACTCAAATCTAAGGCAAAAGAATCAAACTGATACAGCTGTCTCAAAAACCTTTCTACCAAAGACTGCTTCTGAAGATGCAAATACATCAAAATGGTAAAATTTAGTAAATGTATGCAAAGAAGACCAAGTTGCTGCTTTGCAAATCTGATCAACTGAAGCTTTATTCTTGAAAGTCCAAGAAGTGGCAACTGATCTAGTAGAATGAGCTGTAATTCTCTGAGGCGGAGACTGCCCCGCCTCCAAATAAGCTTTGTGAATTAAAAGTTTCAACCAAGATGCCAAGGAAATGGCAGAGGCTTTCTAGAGAAAATAACAAATAGACTAGAAGTCTTTCTGAAATCCTTAGTAGTCTCAACATAGTATTTTTAAAGCTTTTACCACATTCAAAGAATGTAGAGATCTCTCAAGAGAATTCTTAGGATTAGTACACAAGGAAGGAACAACAATTTCGCTACTAATGTTAGAATTCACAACTTTAGGCAAAAATGTAATCGACGTCTGTAAAACAGCTTTATCTTGATGGAAAATCAGATAAGGAGACTCACAAGAGAGAGCCGACAACTCATAAACTCTTCTAGCAGAAGAGATAGCCAAAAGAAATAGCACTTTCCAAGAAAGTAGTTTAATGTCCAAAGAATGCTTAGGCTCAAAAGGAGGAGCCTGCAAAATTCTTAAAACTAAATTAAGACTTCAAGGAGGAGAAATTGACTTAATAACAGGTTTGATAGGAACCAAAGCCTGAACAAAACAGTGAATGTCAGGAAGTTTAGCAATATTTCTATGAAATAAGACAGAAAGAGCAGAAATTTGTCCCTTCAAAGTATTTGCAGACAAACCCTTATCCAAACCATCCTGAAGAAACTGTAAAATACTAGGAATTCTAAAAGAATGGCAAGAAAAATTATGAGAGGAGCACCATGAAATATAGGTTTTCCAAACCTGATAATAAATCTTCCTCGAAACAGACTTACGAGCCTTTAACATAGTGTTAATCACTGTGTCAGAGAAACCTTTATGACTAAGAACTAAGCATTCAATTTCCATACCTTCAAATTTAGAGATTTGAGATCCTGATGGAAAAACGGCCCTTGAGAAAGAAGGTCTGGACTTAAAGGAAGTGGCCAATTTTGGCAACTGGACATCCGGACAAGATCTGCATACCAAAACCTGTGAGGCTATGCTGGTGCTATCAGACACACATGAGATTGTTCCATTATGATATTGGAGATCACCCTTGGAAGAAGAACTAGAGGCGGAAAAATGTAAGCAGGTTGGTAAAACCAAGGAACTGCTAAAGCATCCACCATCTCCGCCTGAGGATCCTTGGACCTGGAAAGGTATCTGGGAAGTTTCTTGTTCAAACGGGAGGCTATCAGATCTATTTCTGGAAGACCCCACATCTGCTCAATCTGATGAAACACATCTGGATGGAGAGACCACTCCCCCGGATGCAAAGTCTGATGATTGAGATAATCCGCTTACCAATTGTCTACACCTGGAATAAGAATTGCAGAAACAGTTAAACTCCACCCAAGAAAGTATCTGAGTATCATTGCTAAAGAGCTGCGAGTCCCTCTCTGATGATTGACATGTGCCACTGTTGTGATATTGTCTGTCTGAAAATGAATGAAAAGTTCCCTTTTTAATAGAGGCTAAGTCTGAAGAGCACGAAAATAGTATGCAGTTCTAAAATATTGATTGCCACCTCGCCTCTTGAGGTTTCCAAACCCCTTGTGCTGTCAGAGATCCCCAGGCAGCTCCCCAACCTGTGAGACTGCATCCGTTGAGATCACAGTCCAGGAAGGACGAACAAAAGAGGCCCGTTCGAACAATACAGTGATGGTCCAACCACCAAGACAGAGATAGTTAAATGTTGGGATTTAAGTATATCAATTGTGATATCTGAGTATAACCCCTGCACGATTGATTCAGCATGCAAAGCTGCAAAGGTCTCATATGAAAACGAGTAAAGGGGATCGCGTCTGATGCTGCAGTCATAAGACCTAAAACTTCCATGCACATAGTCACTAAAGGGAATGATCAAGACTGAAGGTTTAGACAAGCTAAAACCAATTTCATTTGCCTCTTGTCTGTTAAAGACAGAGCCATGGACGCTGAATCCATCTGGAAACCTAAAAAGGTGACCCTTGTTTGAGGAATCAAGAAAATCTTTTGTAAATTGATCCTCCAACCATGTCTTTGAAGAAACCACACTAGTTGTTTCGTGTGAGATTCTGCTAAATGAAAAGACTGAGCCAGTACCAAGATATCGTCCAAATAAGGAAACACGCAATACTCTGCTCTCTGATTACAGATAAAAGGTCACTGAGAACCTTCAAAAAGATTCTTGGAACTGTCGCTAGGCCAAATGGAAGAGCGACAAATTGGTAATGCTTGTCTAGAAAAGAGAATCTCAGAAACCAATAGTGGTCTGTATGAATTGGAATATGAAGATAAGTATCCTGTAAGTCTATTGTGGACATAAAATGCCCTTGCTGAACAAAAGGCAGAATAGTCCTTATAGTCACCATCTTGAAAGTTTGGACTCTTACAAAACGATTTAAAAACTTCATATCCAGAACTGGTCTGAAATAATTCTCTTTCTTTGGGTGAATAAATAGATTTGAATAGAACCCCAAACCCCGTTCTTGGAGAGGAACTGGTACAATCACCCCTGAAAACTCTATATTTGAAACACATTTCAGAAAAGCCTGAGCCTTCACAGGATTTATTGGAACATGAGAAAGAAATAATCTTCCCACGGGAGGTCTTATTCTGAAACCTATTCAATACCCTTGAGACACAATATTCTGAATACACTGATTCTGAACATAACCTGTCCAAATGTCCTGAAATAATTCAATTTCCCCCCTACCAGCTGAACTGGATTGAGGGCTGTACCTTCATGCAGTCTTGGGGGCTGGATTTGTTTTTTTATAAGGCTTGGTCTTATTCCAATTTGAAGATATTCTCCTATTGGAACCAGAGGCCTTAGGGGATGGAGTGTTTTTTTTGTTCTTTATTCTGATGAAAGGAACGAAAACGATTAGGTGCCTTAAATTTTTTAGACTTTTTATCTTGGAGTAGAAAAACTCCCTTCTCACCAGTGATAGTGGAAAAAATAGAATCCAATTGAGAACCAAATAAATTCTTACATTGGAAAGATAGAGATAGTAATCTAGATTTAGACACCATGTCAGCATTCCAAGATTTAAGCCATAATGCTCTTCTAGATAAAATAGCTAAAGACATAGATTATTATTATTATTATTATTATTATTATTATCATTTATTTGTATAGCGCCGCCAAATTCCGTAGCGCTGGGTACAATGTTAGGGGTATACAATGACAAAGATTTGTGATACAATACAAAACATAACAAGACTAAACAAATCTAGCACAGGAGGAAGAGGGCCCTGCTCCGGAGAGCTCATAGTCTATAGGTTTAGGGTGCAGAGACATAAGGTTGGGGTAGCTTGTTACATCGGTTGTATTTGCAGCAGTGAGTCAGGCAGTTCATGTACATGTATTAGCTTGGTTCAGATGCGGGATGGAGGAGAGATGGTAAGCCTCTCTGAATAGGTGGGTTTTCAAGGATCTTCTGAAGCTATACAAGGTTGGAGACAGTCTGATGGAGCGGGGTAGAGAGTTCCAGAGGACAGGAGCAGCATGTGCGAAATCTTGGAGGCGGGAGTGGGATGTAGAGATAACAGGAGTGTAGAGATGTAGGTCAGAGGTTGATCGAAGAGGATGGGATGGGGAGTATTTCACGATGAGAGAGGAAATATAGTTGGGAGTTAGACTGTTGAGTGCTTTGTAGGTTAGGGCTAATACTTTAAATTGTATTCTGGAGTGCATGGGGAGCCAGTGTAGAGACTGGCAGAGCGGAGCAGCTGATGTAGGTCGTCGACTTAGGTGGATGAGTCTAGCAGAAGCATTCATAATAGATTGGAAGGAGGAGAGGCGGTGTTTTGGAAGGCCATTTAAGAGTAGATTGCAATAATCAATGCGTGACAGGATGAGGGAATGAATAAGTATTTTTGTAGTATTTTGAGTAAGGAAGGGATGAATTCTGGAAATGTTGCGTAGGTGTGAACAGCAGGATTTGGTAAGCGTTTGTATATGTGGGTTGAATGTGAGTTCTGAGTCTAGTGTGACCCCAAGGCAGCGGACCTGGGGTGAGGAGTTGAGAATAGAGTCTCCAACCATCAGAGAAATGTCAGGTGTCGGATGTCTCGAAGAGGGGGGAATAAGAAGAAGCTCAGTTTTGGACAGATTGAGTTGGAGGTAGTGTGAAGACATCCAAGAGAAAATTGCAGAGAGGCAGTCAGAAATCTGGTTGAGTAAAGAGGGAGAGATATCAGGAGAGGAAATATAGATTTGGGTATCATCAGCATATAGGTGGTACTGGAATCCAAAGGAGGCTATAAGTTTTCCAAGGCAGGATGTATAAAGAGAGAAAAGCAAGGGACCCAAGACAGAGCCTTGCGGTACTCCAACTGAGAGAGGCATAGGATCACAAGATATGTTGTTAAAGGAAACTGAAAACGAGCGGTTTGAAAGATATGATGCAAACCAGGAGAGGGCTGTGTCTCGGATGCCAAATGAATGTACTATTTTTAGGAGGAGAGGATGGTCAACTGTGTCAAAAGCTGCGGACAGGTCAAGAAGAATTAGTAATGAGTAATGGCCTTTTGCTGATAACAGGTCATTTGTTACTTTAGCAAGAGCAGTTTCTGTTGAGTGTTTAGGGCGGAAACCAGATTGTAGTGGATCAAGTAAGGAGTTAGTTGTGAAAAAGTTGAGTTAGCCGATTATAGACTAGTCGTTCCAATAATTTTGAAGCAAAGGGAAGTAAGGAGACCGGTCGATAGTTAGAAGGCGTGGAGGGGTCAAGCGAGGGCTTTTTTAGGATTGGTATGATTCACGCATGCTTGAATGTGTCAGGAAATGTGCCAGCAGTGAGGGATTGGTTAAAGAGATGAGTTAGGGTAGGGGTTAGTGAAGCAGAGAGAGGGGGAATAAGTCATGAAGGAATAGGGTCAAGTAGGCAGGTTGTGAGATGAGCCGAGGATAGGAGTGCAGAGACTTCTTCCTCTGTTACAGGAGGGAAATAGCATAGATTTTTGTTAATAGAAGGGGTGGGTAGGATCGCTGGGTTTGCGGGGTGCAAGGTGCAGATCTCTTTTCTAATGGTGTCAATTTTATTTTTGAAGTGATCAGCAATAATTTGAGCAGTGAGGTTGGTAGTGGGCGGGGTGCAGGCGGACATAGAAGGGAGTTAAAGGTTGGAACAGTTTTCTGGGGTTGGATGCGTGAGATGACACGAGGGAGGAGAAATAGACTTGTTTTGCCAGGCTGAGCGCAGAGTTGATTTAACATTGATCTTAATAATGTCAAATATAGCATCACAAATGAAATGATTAGCATGTTGAAGCAGAAGAACAATGCTAGACAAATGAGAATCTTCTACCTGAGGAGCTAAACTGTCCAACCAAAAAGTTGAAGCAGCAGCCACATCACCCATAGAAATTGCAGGTCTAAGAATATAAACATAATGTAAATAAGCTTTTCTGAGATAAGATTCAATCTTCCTGTCTAAAGGATCCTTAAAAGAAGTACTATCGTCCATAGGGATAGTAGTACATTTGGCAAGAGTGAAAATAGCCCCATCAACGTTAGGGACTTTTCCCCAAAACTCTAAATTAGCCACAGGTAAAGGATACGACTTCTTAAACCTAAAAGAAGGATTAAAAGAAGATCCAGGCTTAGACCATTCCTTAGTAATCATATCAGAAACAGCATATGGAATAGGAAAAACCTCTGGAGCAACCTTTGGAGGTTTAAAAAACAGAATTTAAACGTCTACTGGCTTTGTTATCAAGAGGACTAGACTCTTCAATACCCAAAGTAACCAACACTTCCTTAAACAAAGAACGAATATAATCAATCTTAAACAGATGGGAAGATTTTTCAATTTCAGAGTCTGATTCAGGATCCTCTGAACCAGAAAGATTCTCATCAACAGAGGATACTTCAGTATGTTGTCGGTCAATACAAATTTCATCAGAATTATGAGGTTTTAAAAGACCTTTAATATTTATTTGAAGGAGGAATAGCAGACATAGCCCTTTTTCTATAGCTGCAGCAATATAATTCTTTACATCTGCAGGAATATCAGGTACATTAGATGTAATTGTACTAATAGAAATATTATCAGCATTCAACAGCTTGTCATGACAAATGCCACATAATTGAGCTAAAGAAATAACATCAGCTAATTTACACACTTAGCTTTGATAGAACTGTGTTCAGGCTGCAGCATCAGAAGCAGGATCAGACTAAGACATCTTGCAAAATGTAAAAAGAAAAAAAACAACCTTTAAACAAAATATCCAATTTCCTCGTATAGCAGTTTCAGGAATGGGAAAAAATGCTTATGCTAAAGTAAGATGCAGGAAAATAAGCATCATAGCTCTTAAAAATATAAAGAGAACCAGAAGCATTAAAGGAAGAAGAGTTATTTACAAAAAAAATTTGGCGCCAAGTATGACGCGTGACGCAAAAGGAAGTGAAATTTTTTGCCGCCAAAGCTAACACCAGGAAATGACGCAACTCGTGTCATAACAAGCGCAATTTCACGCCAAGAGAACTATCGGCAACAAAAACACAGGAAATGACGAGACTTGCATCACTTGCATTTTTGCGTCAAGAATGAAGCCATAAAAAACGGCATTTTGCGTCCTCGCGAGCCTAGTTTGCCCGCAAAATTTTTTTGGAAAACAAAGTCAAATTGAAAAAGCTGGAACCCCAGGTAAGAAAAAATTTAAATAATCTTCCCAAACATAATTTCCATACTGAAACTGATAGTCTGCAAAAAAAGGGAAGTATACATAGACCTGACTCCTGGCAGATATAAGCAAACACATATATTTAAAACTTTACAATATAATATAAAGCACAAAACATAGCTGAGAGTGTCTTAAAAAATTATACATACTTAACAGAAGACACCCATCCACATATAGCAGACCGCCAAACCAGTACTGAAAAATATCAGCAGAGGTAATGTTATAAGAGTATAATGTCGATCTGAAAAGGGAAGCAGGGGATGAATCCCTGCGACCGATTACAGAGAGCCTTTGAATAGATTTCCCATGGGTGAAACCATAAAATTAACAGGCAATACTCCCTTCACATCCCTCTGACAAACACTGTACTCTGAGAGGAATTGGGCTTCAGAATGCTTAGAAGTGCCTATCATAGAAGAAATCAAGCACAACTCGCTTCACCACCTCCATAGGAGGCAAGGTTTGTAAAACTAAGGTATGAGTGTGGTGGGAGGTGTATTTATAGGCATTTTGAGGTTTGGCAAACTTTGCCCCCTCCTGGTAGGAATGTATATCTCATAGGTCACTAGCTCATGGACTCTTGCCACTTACATGAAAGAAATTAGCGATAGTTACATTGGAACACTGATATCTGTCAGGAATCCCTGAATAACCCTTCACATGTATATATTTTTTTTTAGTAGACAACCCAAAGTATTGATCTAGGCCCATTTTGGTATATTTCATGCCACCATTTCACTGCCAAATGCGATCAAATAAAATAAATTGTTCACTTTTTAATTTTTTTTTTCACAAACTTTAGGTTTCTTACTGAAATTATTTACAAACAGCTTTTGCTATTAAGCCACAAATGGTTGTAAATACTTCTCTGGGATCCCCTTTGTTCAGAAATATATGGCTTTGGTGTTGCTTTTTGGTAAATAGAAGGCCGCTAAATGCTGCTGCGAACCCCACGTGTAATATATCCAGCAGCGAAGGGGTTAATTAGGGAGCATGTAGGATTAATTTTAGCTTTAGTGTAGTGTAGTAGACAACCCCAAGTTTTGATCTAGGCCCATTTTGGTATATTTCATGCCACCATTTCAAAGCCAAAATGCGATCAAATAATTTTTTTCTTCACTTTTTCACAAACTTTAGGTTTCACACTGAAATTATTTACAAACAGCTTGTGCAATTATGGCACAAATGGTTGTAAATGCTTCTCTGGGATCCCCTTTGTTCAGAAATAGCAGACATATATGGCTTTGGCATTGTTTTTTGGTAATTAAAAGGCCGCTAAATGCCGCTGCGCACCACACTTGTTTTATGGCCAGCAGTGAAGGGGTTAATTAGGTAGCTTGTATGGAGCTTTTAGGGTTAATTTTAGCTTTAGACTAGAGATCAGCCTCCCACCTGACACATCCCACCCCCTGATCCCTCCCAAACAGCTCTCTTCTCTCCCCCACCCCACAATTGTCCCCACCATCTTAAGTACTGGCAGAAAGTCTGCCAGTACTACAATAAAAGGCTTTTTTTTTATTTTTATTTTTTTTAATATCTATTCAGCTGTGATGGACCCCCCCTTAGCCCCCAACCTCCCTGATCCCCCCAAACAGCTCTCTAACCCTCCCCCCTTACCTATTTGCCACCATCTTGGGTACTGGCGGCTGTCTGCCACTACCCAGTTTGCCCCCCCAAAAAATTTTTTTATTTTTTTTATAAAATATAAATGTATCTGTAGTGTAGCTGCCCCCCCTCAATACCCCTCCCAGATCCTTTGATCTTTATCCCCCCTCCCTCCTTCCCATTCAGGTAGATTGGTGGTAGTAGTTTCTGTGAGCGCCCCCACAGGCCCCCCACGTGCTCTCGGCACCCAGTGTGTACATTGCACATACAGGAATCGGATGTCGGGTATGGGTCGCCTACCCGCCTCCCTGCTAAGGCTCCCAACCAACGATCGGCACCGTCCATCCCGGTGCAGAGAGGGCAACAGAGTGGCTCTCTCTGCATCGGATGCTTAAACAAGGGCATTGCAGGATGCTTCAATATCGAGGCATAACTGCAATACCCTGAAAGCTGCTGGAAGCGATCGCAATCGCTTCTAGCGCTCAGTGTGACCAAGGACGTACCAGGTATGTCCATTGTCACTAACTGACAGTTTTTGCAGGACGTAACTGGTATGTCCTTGGTCGTTAAGGGGTTAAAAAGCTTAAAAAAACTTTTATTAAACCCTAAATACAAAAATTTATATTTTAATTCTAAAACTACCAGAATGGTATATAAGGCCTCATAGAAAACTTCATATTCAGTTATCTATAAATACTATCAGCTTAAAGACTTCTCACACTAGGAATGGGGCAAGCTCCATTTCCGAGTTCAGCCCATTTGGGAATAATGTGTTAAAATTATAAATAAACCAGACTCCTTTTTAAGGAGTTTATTCTGAAAATTGCCTCCTCTCCAGTCATGTGAGCTACAAATTAGTGAGCTACAAATTCCAGAATGCTATATATCTCCCAGAATACTGTGCTTCTTCCTCTAAAAGGGAGCTACTTTCAGGGGAATTAAAAGGGGGAAAAAACAGATATTGAATTATCCCTGTTGCCAGATAGAGTTCCAGACACTAGACTCCTGAGCCTGCCTCAGTATAGATACCAAGAGAAAGAATTAAAGTTAACAATAAAAGTAAATCAGATTAAAAAAAATGTACAGTCTGGTATCATAAAGGTGTACTTTTTACATATCTATTTAAATAAAAAAATATCTTACACCTAATAGACCAGCTATTGTTTTGCTAATGTGTTTCTATCCTTTATGAACATTTTCTGCTCCTGTGTTATCATAGCTGACTTTTACATCATTCAGCAAGCACATTGTACCATAAATATATCACATGAATTAATATACACTGTGCAAATTACCATGTAATGTTCTAAGGTTATGTAACTAATTATCTAGCTATTATTTATAGAAACCTTTTAAAACTATTCAGAGATTTTGTATCTGTGTGGATGTACCATGAGACTGAGTAACCAACTGCCTATGGGAGAAGTAAATTTAGGATGATAACTACTGGACCTATCAGCTTTGTTTTCAATCAAATACAGTTAGAAGTATGTAACTGTAACAACTTGGTTTACCTGTTTTATTTGCCAAGATATTATGGATTTATTAAATATGGCAAACAATGGAGAGTGCTACTAAAAGTATAACAAACAAAAGCAAAAATTATATTTTATATGAAATAAAAAAATGATTATGATGAACTAATAAAATAGCAGCCGTTATAAAAAATGGAGTAACCAGAAAATAAAAAAAATAAAAAACAGCGCTATAGAAAAAGTCACATATACTGTATATTGGTTTAAAAATGATTTATTTCCATTTAGAGATGACTAACAGTCAATAAGAAAATTTCTATGTAGGACACAGGGAAAAATACATGTGCCTATCTAAATACATGTTTCATAGACACGCCACTCGTATCTGATCGGGATGATTGCTGCCCGCCACCTCAGAAGTAGCGGAGGAGTTAAGGAGCGCTGACACTACTGGGGTAGATTGCAGCATCCACTGCTTGATAAATCTACCCCTCAGTGCAATTATTCAGGTTTCAAAAACTTTTAAATGAAAAAGTGAATTTAAAGGGACATTCTGCTGCAAAAAATGACATGCAGAATTGACATGCTAAAATCTAAAATTATTAACAATATATTTGTGCACACTGTAAATAAAATTAAATGTGAATGATCTCTCCAAGAACACTAAGGGGTAAATGTATTAAGATGCAAATGGCTCACTCATTTGAGCTTGCAGTCACAATTTGTGAAGCAGAAGTCTTAAAGTACCACTAAACAGAATGCATAATCAAAACATGCATAATAAAAAGACAATGCAAAAGCACTTAGTTTGAATTTTAAATGAGTAGTAGATTTTTATGTGACAAATTTTAAAGTTAGTTAAATTTTCCTTCCCACTGCATCAAGTGACAGCCATAAGCCAATCACAAAATGCATATACGTATATTCTATGAATTCTTGAACATGCTCAGTAGTAGCTTTTGCTGCAGAAAGTGTGCATATAAATGATTGTGTACATTTAGATAATAGAAGTAAAAAAAAGTTGTTACAAAATTGTTTGCTCTATCTGAGTCATGAAGGTTTAATTTTGACTTTAGTGTTCCTTTAAGAACCCTGCTTGCGAACCTCTGGTGGATTAAAATGCCCTAAAGCTCTTTTGCTGCCCCCCAAAAAAAAGCTTACCACTAAACCCCAAAGATGGTATTAACCAACCTTGAATATGGCTCCTAAATGATCGCCAACTGTGGTGCTTCTCTTCTATCCTGGCGGCGTTGATCTTCTATCTTCATCCAGGGGGCGGTGGTCTTCTATCTTCACCCATCTTAAGCCTATTTACAGTATCTGCAAGTTTTAGTCTCCTCCTGTTTTACTTATCTAGTTAGCATCTGATAATAAAGCTCTTGACCCCTACATGCATCACCTTCCTTTGCAAACCGCTACATAACTTGGAGAATGTTGCTGGCCCTTCCCACCTACCTAGAGCAGACAGAGCTCCTATTAGCCGGCATTTAGCAAGAGTTTCACGGTTTGGAAGCTTTGCTCAGTTTCCTGAGGATACTGCATGCATCTGATGCAGGAGGGTATTTTGCAGCATTGCTGTGTTTTATAAGGGTTTACCTTTTGTTTGTGAGCCCCACGTCTTCTCCACCTCTATTTCAATCATTGCACCTAGATCACCTGTCACCATTACCTATTCATGCAGTTGGGAGCCACAGATCAGAAAAAGGTGTCACTGTTTGTTTCTTTTTTATTGTTCTTGTTGTTGCTTGTCCATTCCTTAGCTCAGTATTTATGTTTCTGATTTTCTGCATGTGTGTAAGTTTGCAGGTCAGGTATAGTACCCTGTTAATGGGCAATAAACCAAAAACAGCTAGTGCTAGACTGCAAGTGCAGCACAAAAATATTAGCACTATTGCGCGTTAACATTGCTCAAACACAGTTACTAGCACTTCTATAGTTGTGCTCAAGCCCAAAGTTATTTTTGTAACTGTTAAAAAAATGTCTTGTGCACGCTAAAATCTGCATGTTAATAGCACAGGTGTGATTAATCCCTTACTTACATAAAAGACTTCCATGGGGTCTCCTAGTAAAAGTGATTTGGGATATTGCCCCAGAGCTTAGCGATGGTTTGAACCTGCAAGCAGTGGAGTTCTTCATGTAGTTCTATGCTATACTTTTGAGGTAAGGATTTACTTCACTCCTTAAAAAGTACTACATTTTACAGGGGTATTCTGGATTGAGCTCAAGAACAACACTTAAAGGGACACTCAATCAAAATTAAACTTTCATTATTCAGATAGGGCATGCAATTTTAAACAACTTTCTAATTTACTTCCATTAACAAAATGTGCACAGTCTTTTTATATTTAAACTTTTTGAGTCACCAGCACCTACTGAGCATGTGCAAGAATAAGTGTGTATGCATTTGTGAATGGCTGATTGCTGGCACATAGTATGTGTATGCATTTGTTATTGGCTGATGGCTGTCACATGGTACAGGGGGAGTGGAAAAAGACATAACTTTTCAAATTGTCAGAAAAAAAATCTACTACTCATTTGAAGTTCAGACTAACTGCTATTGCATTGTCTTGTTATCTTGTATTTGTTGATTATGCAAATCTACAGTGTTGACTGGTCCTTTAAAGGGACAGTCTACATCTGTGACACACTTTTTTTCAAAACGTGTCTCCCCACGCAATCCTCCTGCACTATGTCACATTCAGAGGTGCATATAAGAATAAAAAAATGTTTTCCTTTTATGTGTTGCGTCTCTCTTCTTAAAATGGCCCCCAAAATCCTCCCCTACATTGTGTTGGATTTCTGTACTTTCAAATGTACTGTGTAGCCAGCGACTCACAAATAATCATTGATACTAGTGCACAGAGTTTTGTGTATGCACATTTCATCACTTTAAACCTGTAATCCAGGAACATTTGTGCAGCATTCAATGTCTACCGCCGGAGGAATAGATAGTGGACACAGAGGCAGTGTATACACTGGTAAGTAATAAGAGCTTCTAAAGAGATGATTTTATTGGTTGGCTAAGATTGAGAATATGTTAAATTACTATGATACAAATGATAATGTTCCCAATCTTTATAATGCATTTACTCAGCAAGATTGAATTAAATTGTATTAGTGTTGTGTACACAGTGGCGACTCTAGGAACAATATATAGGGGGGCACATAAGATACCACAGTCAAACTGAGGGGGGGCACACTAATCATTTTCACCACTAAATCATACCACTGAAAATAAACTAAATAAATATATATAAATAAGATTCCAAAATACCAGAGTAATGCGGTATGCAATGATACCTTTTTATTCTACTAACCTAATACTTAAAAGACAAGCTGTCGAGAGTCTTCCTTTATTCTTCAGGTATTGCTTCAGACCCGAGAAAGAGAGGAAAACACGCAAAAGCTTTTCTTCATAGTTTAAATCAATTTCAGCAAACACCAGGGCTCTGTAATTATTACCTATGTTAAATATGTCACTAATGATGACCAATGAAAAGACCCTAAGGGGCATATCTATCAAGCTCCGTATGAAGCTTGAAGCCCCGTGTTTCTGGCCTTCAAACTCGGCCAAAATACAAGTTATGGAGCAGCGGTCTGAGGAGGCGGACAGACATCGCCGCAATTCAACCCGATCGAATATGATCGGGTGGATTGACACCCCCCTGCTAGCGGCCGATTGGCCACTAATCTGCAGGGGGCGGCGTTGCACCAGCAGTTCAAAAGAGCTGCTGGTGCAATGCTGAATGCGGAGAACCTATTGCTCTCCGCATTCAGCGAGGTTTGTCGGACATGATCTGCAATGTATATTTATGACAGGCCTTTCATAAATAGGCCCTTAAGTGTTTGTTGGTATGTGTGTGTAACTATCTAATACTCCATGTACCAATTTTACGCTAAGCTTCCTATACCACAATTAACCCTAAAAGCACTGGCCCTGCCTTGTACCAGGAACCATGGTTCTACATGCAACAGCTTGCTATACTAGAATCCCCATCTAATGGTGTGTGTATATATATATTTACATGCCTATATATAAACACATAAAGTGGAGCCCCTTTAATCAAAGATTAGTTTTTTTTCCTAGACAGAATGTTGTGTTTTGCAAATATTCAACATTTTTTAAATAAATAAATAATGTGTCCGTCATTGAATATTTTAAAGTAAGTACCAAAACATTTGTACATCGCTAACTTTACATTGTTGAGTTAAAAAGAAGTGCATATCATTTTCTATAAGCAACAAGCATGACATGTGATGAAGCAAGAGACTTAAATACTTATTTATCCCGGTGACATTTTTTCAGATGTAAATGTGTAGATGTGTAGATATGTAAATTCACAGATACATTCATGCATAGCATAGGCTACCAGAACTGCAGTATTGACTTCAAAGGTGCTGTGCAACACATTCAGAGTGTGAAGGCAAAGTGCATAAAGCTGCCAGCGCACAGAAGAAGAAAGCTGTATTAGTAAATATGAGATGAGAACATAGTAAATAAAGAGCTCGGAAAAGTTACATCCAGACTAAGTAATCTCAGCAACCCTACAGAAACTCCTTCAGAGCCAACTCCCTAAATAAATGGACCCCTGCATAGCACCCTACAATGCTAAATGATAAATAATGCCCATGCCCAAAATTCTAGGATCTCCATCATCTCCTGCTTCTGCTACTTGATTAACACCACCATGTATGAGAAATGGTCCTCAGTCTTACCCCAAAATCAGCTTTTCTAATCTCTTCGTCACATCATGGACTGATCTTTCTGTACCAGGGTGCCTGCTTATTTCCCCGGGCTTCTGCACACAGCACCTGCTGGCTGGCTCCTCCCTCTTCCTCTCCATAGTCTCCGGTCATGTTCCTTGTGCTGTGGGAAGGAACGTGACCGCTAAAGATGGTCTGGAGGAGGACAAGGAGGAGCACACAAATAGCGCCAGCCCAGCATACATGCCATGATTCAATTGCATTGGAGTGCCGCCCGTGGTGCTGCGTGCATGGAGACTGAGAGCCGGCACGATGAGGCATATGTTGTGGTGGTGTGTGGGTTGGTTCAACTTCCAACTTCAAATTACAATTGAACACGGGGGTCTCAGGTCTAGGAGTCGCACTGCTGCTGCGCAATTACCCTCAGCCTCAGCCATTCACCTGTCACTCAAAAATAAAAACAGTTAAAAACAGTCACCGTCCGGCCCAGAGTAAAAAAGCTACAATTAAAAAAATACTCACACTCCTCCTCCAGCATTATGCAAGTGCCAGCCGGGGCTGGCAGGGGGGAAGGCGGGAGGTGAATCAAAATTTAGGGGGGCCAAATGCCCCCTTTGCACCCCTGTAGCGACGCCACAGTGTACATTGTGTAGCCATGGGTTAAATACAGGTCTGTATGAGATCAGCATTTATTTTTTCACTTCAATCCCTATCATACTAGAAGTGACCAGTTAGGGTTATTGCAGCAAAAGCAGCATGCAGTTTGGTTTAGCATGCTGTAGATAGGTCAAGTAGGAAAACCATGATTTACAAAGGCACATATGCTCCATATAAAATAAAAATTAGGAGAGACTCTGTATTACAAATAAACTTATGCAGAGGAGCCATGTTCAGAGGAGAAAGTTGAAACCTTCAGCTATGGTCCAATACTGAAGTCTTTCCCTGCTCTATCGCTATTGAAGGCCACAAGGTAAAAATACTGTCCAGACGTAGTGACATCTAAAGCAATAACGTATTGCATAAATATGATTTTTCATGTTTTCATCTTGACTGCAAAGGAATACACTTATATATATTTCTATATATGTATACAAGTGTATATATTGGTAAATACATTTATACACATATAAATACATATGTACACACATATATAGATACATATATATATATATATATATATATATATATATATATATATATATATATATATATATATATATATATATATACATATTTAGACATGTATATTTATGTATCTCTGTGCTTAAGCCCTTGGCATTCATTTTCTCTAACTCTTGATACCTCTTATCCTTGAGCCCTTATAACTTTTTAATGTAATATTTAGTTTTAATAATTTTTTTATTAGATAGTGTTATTATAAGTGTAACAGTACTTTTACATGTTTTTTTATGTGTTTTGTGCAACTTTTTTGTTGAGCGTAACAATTAACCAGAGCTCTGAGATTGCGGTAATTATTCTACCATAAATTAAGATTGTGCTCACACGTTCACATTTACTTTAAACTTGTAATAAGAATGGAATTTAACTTGTGCACAAATGACCGTGAAAACCCAATATTGTTTGCGCGTAAATAAAAGCGCCCCACTCGTAATCTAGCCCTATATAAATAATCAATCAAATTACCATTAAATACAGTAAAATTGAAGAGTCAACAAATGCGTAGTAAAAAGAAATAATTTGAAATGAGCACTGCAGAAGATTTTCTTTTGATACATTTGAAATTTCTGCCTTTTGCCGGTGTTCTGTCGAAAATAACTACCTTGCCGAGATTTGATACCTTGACATGCTCACAAGTACGTAATTGCCTCACCCCCCTTGAACTCCCAGGCAGAGGCAAAAAATATAGTGGACAAGGGGGGAATTACAGTGTAGCTGATTAACTGCAACTACACAGGGCTTAGTGTGACTTAGTAACATACGGCTAGATTTAGAGTTTGGCGGTAGCCGTCAAAACCAGCGTTAGAGGCTCCTAACGCTGGTTTTGGGCTACCGCTGGTATTTAGAGTCAGTCAGGAAAGGGTCTAACGCTCACTTTGCAGCCGTGACTTTTCCATACCGCAGATCCCCCTACGCCATTTGCGTATCCTATCTTTTCAATGGGATCTTTCTAACGCTGGTATTTAGATTCATGGCTGAAGTGAGCGTTAGAAATCTAACGACAAAACTCCAGCCGCAGAAAAAAGTCAGTAGTTAAGAGCTTTCTGGGCTAACGCCGGTTTATAAAGCTCTTAACTACTGTGCTCTAAAGTACACTAACACCCATAAACTACCTATGTACCCCTAAACCGAGGTCCCCCCACATCGCCGCCACTCTTTTAAAAAAAATGTAACCCCTAATCTGCCGCTCTGTACACCGCCACCACCTACGTTATCCCTATGTACCCCTAATCTGCTGCCCCTAATACCGCCGACACCTACATAATATTTATTAACCCCTAATCTGCCACCCCCGCTATCGCTGACACCTGCATATTTTTGTAACCCCTATTCTGCCGCTCCGTACACCGCCGCAACCTACATTATACCTATGTACCCCTAATCTGCTACCCCGAACACAGCCGACCCCTATATTATATTTATTAACCCCTAATCTGCCGCCCCCAACGTCGCCTCCACCTACCTACAATAATTAACCCCTAACGAAATAAATTAACTCTTATTAAATAAATTATTCCTATTTAAAGCTAAATACTTACCTGTAAAATAAACCCTAATATAGCTACAATATAAATTATAATTATATTGTAGCTATTTTAGGATTAATATTTATTTTACAGGCAATTTTGTATTTATTTTAACCAGGTACAATAGCTATTAAATAGTTATTTACTATTTTATAGCTACCTAGTTAAAATAATTACAAAATTACCTGTAAAATAAATCCTAACCTAAGTTACAATTAAACCTAACACTACACTATCAATAAATTAATTAAATACAATACCTACAATTATCTACAATTAAACCTAACACTACACTATCAATAAATTAATTAAATACAATACCTACAAATAAATACAATTAAATAAACTAACTAAAGTACAAAAAATAAAAAATAACTAAGTTACAAAAAATAAAAAAATATTTACAAACATTAGAAAAATATTACAACAATTTTAAACTAATTACACCTACTCTAAGCCCCCTAATAAAATAACAAAGCCCCCAAAATAAAAAAATGCCCTACCCTATTCTAAATTAAAAAAGTTCAATGCTCTTTTACCTTACCAGCCCTGAAAAGGGCCATTTGCGAGGCATGCCCCAAAGAATTCTGCTCTTTTGCCTGTAAAAAAAACACATACAATACCCCCCCCCAACATTACAACCCACCACCCACATACCCCTAATCTAACCCAAACCCCCCTTAAATAAACCTAACACTAAGCCCCTGAAGATCTCCCTACCTTGTATTCACCACACCGGGTTCACTGATCGGTCCAGAAGAGCCTCCGATGTCTTCATCCAAGCCCAAGCGCGGGCTAAAGAGTGATGTCCATCCTCCGGCTGAAGTCTTGATCCAAGCAGCAAATGAAGAAGTCCATCTTCGGGAAGAAATCTTCATCCTATCCGGGCAGAAGAGGACATCCGGACCGGCAAACATCTTCATCCAAGCCGCATCTTCTATGTTGTTCCATCCGATGACGACCGGCTCCATCTTGAAGACCTCCACCGCGGATCCATCCTCTTCTTCCGACGACGAATGAAGGTTCCTTTAAGGGACGTCATCCAAGATGGCGTCCCTCGAATTCCGATTGGCTGATAGGATTCTATTAGCCAATCGGAATTAAGGTAGGAAAATTCTGATTGGCTGATGGAATCAGCCAATCAGATTCAAGTTCAATCCGATTGGCTGATCCAATCAGCCAATCAGATTGAGCTCGCATTCTATTGGCTGTTCCGATCAGCCAATAGAATGCAAGCTCAATCTGATTGGCTGATCGGATCAGCCAATCGGATTGAACTTGGGGGTTGATCCGATAAAAATCGTCGCCCGCAAGAGTTGGCGACGACAATATGTGCGCGGGTTTGGTATCCTATATACGGCGTAACCTAGAAGTTACGCGCGTATATTTCTGCCGTCGCCCGTAGTTTTTTGGGCCATAGGCAGGCATACCAAACCCAAGTTTGGTATCCAATATACAGCGTAAGGACTTACGTGGCGAAAATGGAGAAATCTTACTCCATTTTCACCTCGCCACAAAAAGCAGCCGTAAGAAGCCTTACGCTGACTATTGGAGCCCCGTAACTCCCTAAACTGGCTGCTAAAATAAACCTAACTCCTAACGCATGCGCAATGTCTATCTCCCTGTCAACCGCGATCTGCTAAAATAAAAATAACACCTAACACATGCGCAATGTCTATCTCCCTGTCAACAGCGATCCCCCGCCGCAATCCATAATAAAGTATTTAACCCCTAAACCGTCGCCATCTACATAAACTAACCCCCTACTGTGAGCCCCTAAAACCGCCACCATCTAACTGATCTATCCTCTAATGTGAACCCCTTACACCGCCGCCATCTATATTAAAATTATTAACCCCTAATTTAATCTACCTACCCCGCCGCCAGCTATATTATCTATATTAACCCTAAGTATATTATAGTTAAAATAGTTATTACATTATATATATTAACTATATTAACCCTAATTATATTAGGGTTCATATAGTTAATATCGTTACTATAGTATTTATATAAACTATATTAACTCTATCTAACCCTAACACCCCTAACTAAATTCTTATTAAATAAATCTAATTCATATTATAAACTAAAATATTCCTATTTTAATCTAACTACTTACCTATAAAATAAACCCTAAGATAGCTACAATGTAATTAATAATTACATTATAGCTATGTTAGGGTTTATATTTATTTTACAGGCAAATTGTTAATTATTTTAACTAGGTATAATAGCTATTAAATAGTTATTACCTATTTAATAGCTACCTTGTTAAAATAATTACCCAATTACCTGTAAAATAAATCCTAACCTAAGTTACAAATATCTATCTAAAAATACAATTAAATAAACTAAACTAAATTACAAAAAAAACAAACACTAAATTACAAAAAATAAAGAAAAGATTAAATAATAAAATAATAAACCCCCAAAATAAAAAAAATTCCCTACCCTATTCTAAATTAAAAAAAAGTTCAAAGCTCTTTTACCTTACCAGCCCTTAAAAGGGCCTTTTGTGGGGGCATGCCGCAAAGAAAACTGCTCTTTTGCCTGCAAAAAAAACCACAATACCACCCCCCAACATTACAACCCACCACCGACATACCCCTAATCTAACCCAAACCCCCCTTAAATAAACCTAACACTACCCCCCCTGAAGATCTTCCTACCTTGTATTCACCCCGCCGGGCAGAACTCCACATCCGATCTGGGCGATGTCTTCCAGCAAGCGGCAGTGAAGTCTTCTTCCATCCGGGCGATGTCTTGAAGCAAGCGGCAGAGAGTCTTCTTCCATCGGCGATGTCTTCAAGCAAATCGGCATCTTCAATCTTCTTTGTTCGCTCCTCCGCCGCGGAGCATCCATCCGGCACGACGACTTCCCGACGAATGAGGTTCCTTTAAATGACGTCATCCAAGATGGCGTCCGCCGAATTCCGATTGGCTGATAGGATTCTATCAGCCAATCGGAATTAAGGTAGAAAAATCTGATTGGCTGATTGAATCAGCCAATTAGATTCAAGTTCAATCCGATTGGCTGAGCCAATCAGATTTTTCTACCTTAATTCCGATTGGCTGATAGAATCCTATCAGCCAATCGGAATTCGGCGGACGCCATCTTGGATGACGTCATTTAAAGGAACCTCATTCGTCTGGAAGTCGTCGTGCCGGATGGATGCTCCGCGGCGGAGGAGCGAACAAAGAAGATTGAAGATGCCGATTCGCTTGAAGACATCGCCGAGCATCCATAGGGGTATGTGGGTGGTGGGTTGTAATGTTGGGGGGTGGTATTGTGGGGTTTTTTTGCAGGCAAAAGAGCAGTTTTCTTTGGGGCATGCCCCCACAAAAGGCCCTTTTAAGGGCTGGGAAGGTAAAAGAGCTTTGAACTTTTTTTTCATTTAGAATAGGGTAGGGATTTTTTTTTATTTTGGGGGTTTATTATTTTATTAGGGGGCTTAGAATAGGTGTAATTAGCTTAAAAATCTTTTTTTTATTTTTTGTAATTTAGTGTTTGTTTTTTTTGTAATTTAGTTTAGTTTATTTAATTGTATTTTTAGATAGATATTTGTAGTTTCTTTAATTTATTGATAGTGTAGGTGTATTTGTAACTTAGATTAGGATTTATTTTACAGGTAATTGGGTAATTATTTTAACTAGGTAGCTATTAAATAGTCAATAACTATTTAATAGCTATTATACCTAGTTAAAATAATTAACAATTTACCTGTAAAATAAATATAAACCCTAACATAGCTATAATGTAATTATTAATTATATTATAGCTATCTTAGGGTTTATTTTATAGGTAAGTATTTAGATTTAAATAGGAATATTTTAATTAATGATATTAATATTAGATTTATTTTAATAAGAGTTTAGTTAGGATGTTAGAGTTAGATAGGGTTATTATACTTAATATATATATAATATAATAACGATATTAACTATATGAACCCTAATATAATTAGGGTTAATATAGTTAATATATGTAATATAATAACTATATTAACTATATTAACCCTAATATAATTAGGGTTAATATAGTTAATATAGCTGGCGGCGGTGTAGGGGGATTAGATTAGGGGTTAATACATTTATTATAGGTGGCCGCGGTGTAGGGGGATGTAGATTGTAAGCAAAAGAGCAGTTTACTTTGTGACAAAGCCCCGCCAAAAGCCCTTTTAAGGGCTGGCAAAAGAGCTGTTACTTTGGGGCATGCCCCGCAAAAAAGCCCTTTTAAGGGCTGGCAAAAGAGCTGTTACTTTGGGGCAATGCCACGCAAAAAGCCCTTTTCAGGGCTATTTGTAGGGTTAGACTTAGGTTTAGTGGTAGGGATAGTTTAGTATTTTAGGGGTTAAATAATTTAATATAGATGGTGGCGGGGTAGGGGGATTAGATTAGGGGTTAATAATTTTAAAATAGATAGCGGCGGGGTAGGGGCTCACTTTAGGGGGTAGGTATGGTAGATGGGGGCGGTGTTAGGGGCTCACTTTAGGGGGTTATAGATTTAATATAGCTGGCAGCGGTTTAGGGGTTAATAACTTTATTAGGTAGCGGCGGGCTCCGGGAGCGGCGGTTTAGGGGTTAATACATATTTTATTGTTAGGCTAGTGAGGGGGGATAGAGGGTTAGACGTGTCGGGCTATGTTATGGAGGCGTGTTAGTCGTGTCGGGCTATGTTAGGGAGGCGTGTTAGACAGTGCGGGTGATTTAGACTTTAGTCAGGTTTTGTAGGCGCCGGCAGTTTCTAACGTGCCGCAAGTCACTGGCGACGCCAGAAATTTGTACTTGCGCAGATTTCTGGACATCGCTGGTTTATCTGACTTACGGCACGTTAGCATCTGACGGCGCAGTATATGGGATAGCTCGAGTTGCAAGCTGAAACTGGGGGCGACGCGGGTTCCCTCGCTTGCACCGCAAACTACGATCTATATCGGATCGCGCCCCTGATTTGTTATTTTATTAGGGGGCTTAGAGTAGGTGTAATTAGTTTAAAATTTTTGTAATATTTTTCTAATGTTTGTAAATATTTTTTTATTTTTTGTAACTTAGTTAGTTTATTCCATTGTATTTATTTGTAGGTATTGTATTTAATTAATTTATTGATAGTGTAGTGTTAGGTTCAATTGTAGATAATTGTAGGTATTGTATTTAATTAATTTATTGATAGTGTAGTGTTAGGTTTAATTGTAACTTAGGTTAGGATTTATTTTACAGGTCATTTTGTAATTATTTTAACTAGGTAGCTATTAAATAGTTATTAACTATTTAATAGCTATTGTACCTGGTTAAAATAATTACAAAGTTGCCTGTAAAATAAATATTAATTCTAAAATAGCTACAATATAATTATAATTTATATTGTAGCTATATTAGGATTTATTTTACAGGTAAGTATTTAGCTTTAAATAGGAATAATTTATTTAATAAGAGTTAATTTATTTCGTTAGATTTAAATTATATTTAACTTAGGGGGGTGTTAGTGTTAGGGTTAGACTTAGCTTTAGGGGTTAATACATTTATTAGAGTAGCGGTGCAGTCCGGTCGGCAGATTAGGGGTTAATTATTATAGGTAGGTGGAGGCGACGTTGGGGGCGGCAGATTAGGGGTTAATAAATATAATATAGGGGTCGGCGGTGTTAGGGGCAGCAGATTAGGGGTACATAGGTATAATGTAGGTTGCGGCGGTGTACGGAGCGGCAGCTTAGGGGTTAATAATAATATGCATGGGTCAGCGATAGCGGGGGCGGCAGATTAGGGGTTAATAAATATAACATAGGGGACGGCAGTGTTAGGGGCAGCAGATTAGGGGTACATAGGGATAACATAGGTTGCGGCGGTGTACGGAGCGGCAGATTAGGAAAGAGAAAAAATAATTGAGAAGAACTGGCATCTATTACAGAATGACAATACTATAGGAGAGACTCTGGTGAAGAAACCCAAGTTTATCTATAGGAGATCAGATAATCTAAAGAGCATACTTTCCCCCAGCATTCCACGCCCACAGACTACAAATGTTAAAGATGTCTTTGGAAGAAAAGTTAGAGGTTTCTTTCCTTGCATTAGATGTAAAGCATGTAAGAGAGGTTTAAAGACCAAAACCTTTCATTCACATAATTCGAGGACGGAACATCAAATCAAAGACTTGATAAGATGCAAGTAAGTAAAAGGGTTGTCTACATAGTCCAATGTAGTTCTGGACTACAATATGTAGGACAAACCACTAGGTATTTACGAGATAGAATTCGTGAACACATCCTACAGATAGAACATGGCAACACAGAAACATCCATGTATAGACACTTCACCTTACACCATAAAAGTAACCTGAAGGATTTAAGTTACTATGGGATACAGCTAGTGAAGCAAAATTGGAGGGGTGGAGACTATGACAAGAAACTATCAATATCTGAATCCAAATGGATCTTCGAATTAGATTGCCTTCACCCTAAGGGTCTCAACAATAAAGAAGATTTGTCACACCTGCTCAATATCAAATAGAAATATTGACCCAGACCCTAGAAAGTCCCTAATGGAAACATAGAAACACTGTATTAGAACAACCCCTATCCACTAACTTATCCAACAATGAATACCAAATTTTTTACATATAGGTCATATTAACCACAGTTTAGAGAGTCAACCCAGATAGAACCTTAATCTGATTCAGTATAGGGGACCACTCCCACTTTGGTGGAATGTTGAGTACTAACAGTTTTTATATATCACACTTATCCTCTATCTAGTTTGGGTAGACATTACAGTTTTAATAGTTTTTATCCATAACATATACCTTTTTATCTAAATTTGGGCAGAATTTGAAATAACACCAACCCCAAATTAGTCTACCTCTGTCTAAATAATCTGGAAATTATCTATCTACGTACCCATGGGTCCTATACCCACATTTTAGACTGCCACATAATAGACCATCTTTTGGTGAATAATCTCTCTAGTGACAATATATACAAATATATATCAGTCTGAAATTTCTGTATATATATGGGTCTTACATTTACAATTTTAAATGCCACTTAAAAAACTGTATTTTAGGAAAATAAATGAATATGGTATTTTTAAATATGAATATGGTATTTTTATTCATTTAACATTCGATTATCTTTTTCTTTTTTTTATTATGCCCCCCATTATTAAAATGTTTAGTAAATTTCCCCTTTTTTAACTTTATCACATTGGTACTATAATCCTTTATTATAGCATTTACAAGTTTGATCTTTTATTATAAAAATTAGTATTACCCAACATGTTTGTTTTACCCATGAATATATTTCCTATCTAATCCAAGTTAAGGCTTCTTAGATATTTGAGATGGATATATCAGTTATCCAAAATAACACATAGTTATTTTTCCCACTATATTAATGGGAAATACGCCAAACCGGAAGTTAACAACTTCCGGTCTCGCGGTCTGATTGGACTTCCGGTTTCCGACGAGAACCAGAAGTAAACAAAGCCTCGATCCGGTTGGTAACAGATCACAGATATGCACACTCCCATCAAATGGCGGCTATAGCAAATAGGAAGGTCAATAGGATTAAGTCAGGGCCCAATCCTGACCATCATATAAGATGGTAAACACGCCAAAACCGGAGGTAGTTATCGCAAGCGACTTCCGGTTTTGCGGTTAAAAAGGACTTCCGGTTTCAGGTAAAAACCGAAACTAAATGAAGCCCCATATACGGATGTAAGTTAGACACCACCACTAACTATAGTGATCACACGAAATGTTAGTTCACATAAAGGGGCAAATAATGAATAGCATTTGTGTCAAAAATATTTGACATAGATGGATTGCAAAATTGAAGCAGTACATCTGGTTTCTAAACAAATCAGGGTGAAAGGTTAAATTCTGGCGCAATTTTCGGCCGTTTTTGGCGTCAATAGCCCATTTATAAAGAGACAACAAATATCACCATATTCAGTCTTGAGAAAGGCCCCACAAGTGGGCCGAAACGCGTTGGCTTATATGGTGAGATACTTTTCATTATTTTAAATTTATCATATGCAATACTGCTCTATGTTGTATATTTTTTCTTTCACAGGTTTTTAGGATATTATCATTATCTTCTACTTTTTATCGATTCCTTTCAAGGATTGTTTGATCACCCACAAGGTTTTGCCCTACTTTTAAAGTTTGGAAGCACTACACCACAATAGTGGATTTTGTGACTATTTACTTTTTGATTTTTTAATTAACTTTTTGATTTTTCATCTTTTGGATTTTTTGATTTTTGATTTTTCACATTTATATATTTTTCTTCTTTTTAATTTTTTCACAATTTGAACTGGGATTTGCTTCACGTCTCACTGGATATTCACACTGCTTTATCAATTTACTGTTGACATTATCTATATCCACGGAAATTGACATTATCTATATCCACACAAACATCTGATCTTAAACCTATTTTTATATTATTGCATTTGTATTTTTATTGTATCTACTGTTGTATTTATTGTATTTTTGGTGAATACCCCAATGATGAACAAATTATTGTAAATCAGTCCTTGGAGTGTTCCCACTTAGCACTTCTGACACACTTTACAACCTTGTACTTACTGTAGCATCTAAGAGTCCAACCACTCTTAGTTTATTACCAAGACAATTGATGTAGTTTATAGACGATACACCTCCAGATTGCTTTTAACATGGATCCATGTCTTATGTATTATTAATATTTTATCTATCATGTTTAATGTTGAATTTTTAATTCCTTATGTGATTTAAATGTAATAAATTTATATAGACACACTCCTCAGGTAATCCATCCTATTATTAGGTTCCCAATCCACATATTATATACGACTTTGGAATATCCATTATTGGACCCTAGTGACATTTGAGTCCAACTCAAACCTTGACCTAGCCTCCCTTTGGCGCTCCTAGCAAACCACTTTATTTAGTCGGCAGTGTTAGGGGCAGCAGATTAGGGGTACATAGGGATAACATAGGTTGCGGCGGTGTACGGAGCGGCAGATTAGGGGTTAATAATAATATGCAGGGGTCAGCGATAGCAGGAGCGGCAGATTAGGGGTTAATAAGTGTAAGGTTAGGGGTGTTTAGACTTGGGGTACATGTTAGGGTGTTAGGTGCAAACTTAGGTAGTGTTTCCCCATAGGAAACAATGGGGCTGCGTTAGGAGCTGAACGCTGATTTTTTGCAGGTGTTAGGTTTTTTTTCAGCTCAAACAGCCCCATTGTTTCCTATGGGGGAATCGTGCACGAGCACATTTTTGAAGCTGGCCGCGTCTGTAAGCACCGCTGGTATTTAGAGTTGCAGTGGCGTTAAATATGCTCTACACTCCCTTTTTTGGAGCCTAACGCAGCCCTTCTGTGATCTCTAAATACCAGCGGTATTTAAAAGGTACGGGGAAAAAAAAGCATGCGTAGCTAAAGCACCCGTTTGGCCGCAGAACTCTAAATCTAGCCGATAGTAACTCCCCCACCAGCAGTTACACACAATCAGCACTCATCAAGATTTGCAATGTAATCTGCGCAGCTGTGCTTTCTGGTGATTACATAATCACATTCCACACATTCCTTTCAAACAAATGTGGAGTGTGATTAAGTGAACATGCGCAGGTCGAGGTAGAAAATCTCGACAAGGTAGCTATTTTAGATAGGACACCGGCCCCCTTTATCATGTGAGAGCCATCAGCAAATCACAGACTCAGATACAATGTGATCTCTTGCACATGCTCAGAAGGAGCTGGTATCTCAGAAAGTGTGTATATAAAAAGACTGTGCATGATTTGATAATATAAGAGAACTGGATTTTTTTTAAGTTGAGTGCTCTGTCTGAATAATGAAAAGAAACATTCTGACTTGTGTTCCTTTAAGGCAAACCATAACCTACCTATGGTAAAGTAACCTTCACATTTATTTAGGTTCTTTCTTCTTTTTCAGGTTGTTATTATGTTTACTCCCAATCCCATATTAAACTTTACGAGGTATAAGTGAGAGTGATGGAGACTCTTTGGCTGCCAAGCGGAACTGACAGTGTTACAAGCAAATGGAAATTCATTGCTTTGCAAAACAACCAGCTCTTTGTCAGTTTCTTGGTGTATCATCAAAAATAGAATTTATTACTAAACAAGTGAAGCTTTTTGTCTCATGAGAAAATATGGGCATATGACCATGCTAAATTGTTCCTCAAGAAACACTTTTAAGTGTGTAGCAGTCATTTGCTTTATCATGCATTATATCACTTTCTGCTAAATTAATCTTAAACTTTTAATAAATGTAGACTTTCAAGTGTTTCCAAGTGCTTTTCATTAGCTTATTTTCAAGTGATTTATTTATATCCTTTCAGCATTGAAGCTTTGTAAAACACAACAGTAATGACATACCCTCCAACAGTCCTAGATCTTGCTGGGCTGTTATGGGAGGAAAGGTTTGCTTACTGTTTTCAGGAACTGTCTTTGCTCCGCCCATGCAGGGCCAGCTCTATAATGGGTCCTGGTGGAATCAAGGGACCCAGGCAACACTTTAACAGGGGCAGCACATGGGGAGCATAAGGTTGCCAAGTCACTTTATTTGTCTATTTGTCACTTTTGCCTTTAAGATGTAATGCAATGGTTTGGCTTAAATTTTAGTGGAAAGAGAGTTGGAGGGGCGTCATTTTATTCTCGGACCCAGGCAGCACATTATCAGTGCAATTTCTTGAAATGGCCTGTGCCCAAGGCACAAACAACTCCACCCACCTTTAATCAACACCCCACCTATTTCACACCCACAACTATTTCACACCCACAACATTCCATTATAGTTTCGAACATCAAACACCAGTTGGCCAATGCTCACAAGTCTCCCTCACCTCCCTGTCCTGCAAATGTTGGGATGATATTGTTGATGATAATGTTGGGTTTATATATCACATTAATAGTAAACTAGGACATATTTTCTGAACAGTATGAACATTTTAAACAGATATGTTAGTGTAATAATAAAAGACTCTAATTCATTAGAGCATTTTATTTTTACATTTTTACACTTTAATTGTGTTTTAAGTTCTTTTTAGGGGTTAAACACAAATGTATATGTAAGCAACAGTGCAAAACTACAATGTTCTAACCAGGTCTCCTCTTAGGCAGGAAGAGCAGGTTGCCAGCCCTGGGTCCTGCTGGCCCCCGTGCTATTATGTTAATGTTGGCAAATAAGGGAATGGAGCTGGAGTCCAACAAATGTGTATTGCCAAGGTCTTCAAAAATGCTAAGGCTGGCCCTGCTATTGTATGATCTGGTCTAAATAATGTTGATAATGTTGTGTATCTGCTTGTTACATTTTGGAACATTTGAGGAAGGTAAAATACCCTACGATTCAAAAGAGGTATATTTAATATTAGACATTACTAGTTGCAACTGCAACTGTTTAATACACTCAGTCACCAGGATTAACAATTGCAGACATGTGGTTATCTTGCTTTCCACGGATTGCACAAGTAAGTATTTAGAATTGTATTAATTCTACCACAATCATGACACACGCACAGTTCTTCACTCTGAATAAGTAGCACAATTCTGCTTCTAGATACTTTATAATTTATAAAACTATCATATTTGATCAGGTGATTTTTAAACGCATGTAGACTGTTTTGATGCCAGTGTCATACGTGTTCATAATACACCACTGTTAAAATATGCTTTAAGTATTATTTTAATGCGTTATGAGCCTCTACTCAAATAAATGCACTTCAGGTTATCATTATTTCTACAGTAATCCCCTGGCTATAAAAACCTGTATAGGGACTTTATTTTAAAGAGGGGCTTCTGGGTGTTAAAACAAGGGTCATGGGCCAAGAGACACCCAGTCTGCAATCAGTGTGGGTAAGTGTAGGGACGTTTTATTTTATTTGTTACATATTAGCAGACAAGACATCTAAGCCACTCAGGTAGCTCACCTCCCGACCAGTTGCAGTAGATACCCTCGGTATGTAGGAGCTTCAATGCTGTAGTTTTTCTGCGGCTCCTGTCTGCTACAAGCTCTAAGATCTTGACAAAATATGCATTGTCATGTGTTTAAAGTATTGTACATATATTAAATGGGATTTAATAGTTGCTTGCTATTATTTGAAATATAAATATATATTTTAAAATATATGTTTATGTTTCAAATAATAGCAAGAAACCATTAAATCCCTTTTAAGATATGTACAATACTTTAAACAATATGCATTGTACATAACTATGCATATCATTTAAACATTGACTCCTAATCTGCCATAACCTAAAACTAACTGTAGAAGCTAAGGCCCTACACATAAATATTCAATATTTAAAATGATGCAATAAAGTGATGGCAAATCTAAGCGTATAACAAACGTTAGGATTTTCCATCACTAAAAATAAAGTGGACTTTAAGTGATGAAACAAGTTAAAAAGCGTGCTAAACTCACCCTTTCTGTGACGTTCCACAGCGCTAAACTCAGCGGCTCCGGCCACCCACGGCACATCGATCTCCTTCAATACGGTGACATTTGCACCTCTGAATCAATAGCCATGCGGCTCAACTGACAGGTTTTTGTATGCATGCACGGCCATTGGTTTAGAGGTGCAAGCAGCACCTCATTGGTAGAAGATCGATATGCCTTGGGCAGCTAGAGCCGCTGAGTTTGGCGCTGTGCAACAGCACAGAAAGGGTGAGTCTAGCACCCTTTTTTACCTGTTTGATCACTTAGAGTACACTTCACACTACCATCACTTTAATATGTAAATATTTGTGAATAAATGAAAATGTAATTAATGTTGCTTGTTGTGTTTATTATTTTAATAAAATACAGTATAATTAATATTATAGTTATACATAACTGCATGCCCTTTTATGTAAAAATATAATTTTATGCTACTGACTCCAATAACAAATATATATTCACATATATATCTATTTTATCACTAATAAAAACAAGAAGCTAACATAAATACATTTTAATCTATATGCAATACTTAAACAAACCATTATGCAATATACATGCACAAGTTTAAATATTGAATATCAATGCAAGGCCTGACTACATTATATCTACAATCTTTAAAAAAAAAACCATGTTCATGTATAATGCATTTTAGTTTAAGTATTTGATATATAAATTAAAATGTAGACATTCTTGCTTGATGCATTTATGATTGTAAATATAAATATATTTTTAAAATAGATATTTATGTTTTAAAAGAGAGTTTTATTATAATTATAGTATTAGATAACTGCATGCCTGTTATGTAATAAAACAAATGTAAAAATAAAAACATATTCATTTATATACAATATTTAAAAGAATATGCATCATACATAAGAATGCATAATATTTTAAAAATTGTAGATAAATGCACTATTAACCCCTAAGCTGCCCTTACCTAACCAGCTAATCAACCCCCATACAGGTATAAGAGTGGTTAGGAGATTAAGGCCTAATAAATGGTATCCATCAATAATCACCTAATTAACCCCCATACAGGTATAGGGGTTGATTAGGAGATTAAGGCCAACTAAATATTAACTAACAATGATCACCTAACCAACCCCCATACAGGTATGGTGGTTGGTTAGGTAATAAAGGGCTAAAAAAACACCTCCCACAGCAAACTTGAAGTACACTAACACCTAACTTTCCCTCTAAACTAAGCTCCCTCTAAACTAACCCCCCTCTAAACTAACCCCACTAATTTACAAAAAATAAATAATCTAAGTTACAATAAAAGCTAACTCACAAGGCAGAGTTCGGCAGCTTCTTTGCCGTCACTGCTCCACAATCTTCTTCCATGCCGAGGCCCTCTTCTAAAAGGCTCCAGACGCCTTGGGGCCCATCTTTGCAGCGGTGGAGATGGACTTTGCCGGCTTCTTCTGCCGCCTCCACTCTGCAATCTTCTGTTCTTCAGCTCTCTTCTCTGAGCTCTCCTGTTCATGCAGTCGCCACACACTGAAATACCAATTTAAAAAATCTAATCATCCAATAGAACAGGATATTTAGAATTCAAATTTAAAAACGTTCTTGTAATTGGCTGATTCAAGTCCGCCAATAGGAATTATGTGGTACCCCTATATAATGGGGTTCTGTGTTTCCAGGATTTTCAGTGTGTGGCAGTGACCGCATGAATACCAGAGCCTCTGAGAAGAGAGCTGAAGAATAAAATATTGCGGAGCGGAGGTGGCTGAAGAGTCCTCCAAAATGAAGAGGGCCCCGACTTTGAAAAAGATTGCGGAGCTGAGGTGGCAGAACTCTGGTGGTTAAGTTTAATTTTTTTTAATTTTACTGAGATTTTTATTGTAATTCAGGTGGTTTAGTTAGAGGGGGTTAGTTCTCTATAAGGATTATTGGTCATTACTGGTTATCGGTAAGATTAAGCTCAATAAATTTGGTTTAAGAAAGCATAAGAATGTTTTACTTAGAGTGATTGTTTTTAGCCACTATTACATTCAGCTTAGGATGGGACATATATTTCAAAGATTTTACTAACTGATTGAAAGGGAAGCTTAGAAAAAGCAAGTCACTAATTATCCATTAGTGGAAGTATAGATAAAGAGGAAGGTGCATTGGGGTGACTCATGTTTGTTTTACTTAGCTTTTGTATTTATCTCTGTTTTCGCTCTTCATATAGTTGGCCACCGAAGACTTGTTGCCAAGCAACATACTGACTCAGAATTTGTGTGCTCAGCAACCAGTAGTTTGATGGATAGACAGCTGATAATGCCCAGGAGCTAGCAATAAGATTCATTAGTTATTGTATAATGCAGGTAAAAAAATTCAGAAAAGAAAGAATTGCCAGAGTTTACAACAGAAATATGATAATATTTTGGACAGATCAAATTTAGGAGAAAACAAAATATGTGACTTTGATTTGAGAGAGAATTAATTTGATATGCCATATGTGAGCAGGTAACAGTGTCTTTCATACAATGAGGTAGTACCTGTAATGTCTCAGAGAAAGTAAACCAATTTGCTTAAAAAGTGAAACTTTGCTGAGGAGAGTGAGCTGGGGCGCATTTTAAAAATGAAATACTGCAACCAATGCAAAGCAGATCACCTTGTTTTCAGCGGATATGATCTTGCAAACATCTTTTTGTATGCATGTGTTTTTCTGTTAGGGTAATAAGTGTATTGCATACTTTGACACAGTTTCAGTTTGTGAGATAAAACAGCAAGATCTGCAGAGGACTTTTAGCTAAACCCATGAAACATCTCTGTACAGCCCACTAGACCAGGCAGGGGAACACATTTAAATGTCACATTATAAGTATGAACTTTTTTAGTGTAGTTTTATTACAATTTATATTGTATTTCATCATTTCAATACAATTTTTCCATAATATAAGATTTTTGCAGATGAAGGGGCCTAGTTATCAAGCCGTCAACCTCAAATACGCTGGAATTCCGCAGCGTATTTGTGGCGAGACTGATTCGCCTTAGTTATCAAAGGCTAGAGACCGGCAAAAGTAGAATTTTGTGACGTAAACTTCAATCCGCCGGACTCAGTCCGACACAGATCAATTCTTACGTCACTCCAGATGTTCCGCACACAAGTGCGGCACAATCTGACTACTTTTGCTAGTTATCAAAAAACTAGCAGGTACGCTCGGCACTTTTACGGCCCAGCGTACCTGGTTTTCAAACCGCCACCCTGGAGGCGGCGGATCCCATAGGAATCAATGGGAGTCTGACCATAGCGAAAGTACAAGTTCGCTGCTGCCTGACATCCCATTGATTCCTATGGGAGCTGTCTACACCTAACACCCTAGCATGTACCCCGAGTCTAAACACCACTAATCTGTCCCCCCTACGCCGCCGCAACTAAATAAAGTTATTACACCCTAAACTGCCATTCCCGGAGCCCACCACAAGCTACTCTATACATATTAACCCCTAAACCGCCGCTCCCGGAGCCCACCGCAAGCTACTCTATACATATTAACCCCTAAACCGCCGCTCCCTGAGCCCACCGCAAGCTACTCTATACATATTAACCCCTAAACCGCCGCTCCCTGACCCTGCTGCAACCTATATTAAATTTATTAACCCCTAATCTGCCCCCCCTACACCGTTGCCACCTATAATAAATTTATTAACCCCTATCCTGCCCCCCACTACACCGCCGCCACTGTAATAAATGTATTAACCCCTAAACCTAAGTCGAACACTAACCCTAACACCCCCCTAACTTAAATATTAATTAAATAAATCTAAATAATATTTCTATTATGAACTAAATTAATCCTATTTAAAACTAAATACTTACCTGTAAAATAAACCCTAATATAGCTACCATATAAATAATAATTATATTGTAGCTATCTTAGGATTTATTTTTATTTTACAGGCATCTTTCAATTTATTTTAACTAGGTACAATAGCTATTAAATAGTTATTAACTATTTAATAGCTTACCTAGCTAAAATAAAGAGAAATTTACCTGTAAAATAAAAACTAACCTAAGTTACAATTACACCTAACACTACACTATACTTTAATAAATTATTCCTATTTAAAACTAAATACTTACCTGTAAAATAAACCCTAAGATAGCTACAATGTAATTAATAATTACATTGTAGCTATTTTAGGAATTATATTTATTTTACAGGTAACTTTGTATTTATTTTAGCTAGTTAGAATAGCTATTAAATAGTTATTAACTATTTAATAACTACCTAGCTAAAAGAAATACAAAATTACCTGTAAAATAAATCCTAACCTAAGTTACAATAAAACCTATCACTACACTATCATTAAATAAATTAAATAAATTAACTACAAATAACTACAATTAAATACAATTACATAAACTAACTAAAGTACAAAAAAAAAAAGCTAAGTTACAAAAAATAAAAAAAAATAGGTTACAAACATTTTAAAAAAATTACACCAATTTTAAGCTACTTACACCTAATCTAAGCCCCCTAATAAAATAACAAACCCCCCAAAATAAAAAAAATGCCCTACCCTATTCTAAATTAAAAAAGTTCAAAGCTCTTTTACCTTACCAGCCCTTAAAAGGGCCTTTTGTGGGGGCATGCCCCAAAGAATTCAGCTCTTTTGCCTGTAAAAGAAAAATACAACCCCCCCCAACATTAAAACCCACCACCCACATACCCCTAATCTAACCCAAACCCCCCTTAAAATAACCTAACACTAATTCCCTGAAGATCATCCTACCTTGAGTCGTCTTCACTCAGCCGAGCAGCGATGGAACCAAAGAGGAGACCGGGAGCGGTAGAACTTATCCTCCAAGCGGCGCTGAAGAAATCTTCCATCCGATGAAGTGATCCTCCAAGCGGCGCTGAAGAATTCTTCCATCCGGGCGATGTCATCTTCCAAGCGGCGCTGAAGAAGCCTTCTATCCGGGCGATGTCATCTTCCAAGCGGGGTCTTCAATCTTTAATCTTCATCCCGCCGACGCGGAACATCCTTCTTTACCGACGGACTACCGATGAATGCAGGCTCCTTTAAGGGACGTCATCCAAGATGGCGTCCCTTCAATTCCGATTGGCTGATAGGATTCTATCAGCCAATCGGAATTAAGGTAGGAAAATTCTGATTGGCTGATGGAATCAGCCAATCAGATTCAAGTTCAATCCGATTGGCTGATCCGATCAGCCAATCAGATTGAGCTTGCATTCTATTGGCTGATCGGAACAGCCAATAGAATGCGAGCTCAATCTGATTGGCTGATCGGATCAGCCAAACGGATTGAACTTGATTCTGATTGGCTGATTGGAGGATCACTTCATCGGATGGAAGATTTCTTCAGCGCCGCTTGGAGGATAAGTTCTGCCGCTCCGGGTCTCCTCTTCGGTTCCATCGCTGCTCGGCTGAGTGAAGATGACTAAAGGTAGGATGATCTTCAGGGGATTAGTGTTAGGTTATTTTAAGGGGGGTTTGGGTTAGATTAGGGGTATGTGGGTGGTGGGTTTTAATGTTGGTGGGGGTTGTATTTTTCTTTTACAGGCAAAAGAGCTGAATTCTTTGGGGCATGCCCCCACAAAAGGCCCTTTTAAGGGCTGGTAAGGTAAAAGAGCTTTGAACTTTTTTAATTTAGAATAGGGTAGGGCATTTTTTATTTTGGGGGGTTTGTTATTTTATTAGGGGCCCAGATTAGGTGTAAGTAGCTTAAAATAGGTGTAATATTTTTAAAATGTTTGTAATCTATTTTTTTTATTTTTTGTAACTTAGCTTTTTTTTCGTACTTTAGTTAGTTCATGTAATTGTATTTAATTGTAGTTATTTGTAGTTAATTTATTTAATTTATTTAATGATAGTGTAGTGTTAGGTTTAATTGTAACTTAGGTTAGGATTTATTTTACAGGTAATTTTGTATTTCTTTTAGCTAGGTAGTTATTAAATAGTTAATAACTATTTAACCCCTTAATGACCGAGGACGTGCAGGGTACGTCCTCTAAAAAAAGGCAGTTAACGCCTGAGGACGTACCCTGCATGTCCTCAGTCTGGAAAGCAGCTGGAAGCGATCCTGCTCGCTTCCAGCTGCTTTCCGGTTATTGCAGTGATGCCTCGACATCGAGGCATCCTGCAATAACACTTTCTGGCCATCCGATGCAGAGAGAGCCACTCTGTGGCCCTCTCTGCACCGGACATCGATGGCCGGTATCGTTGGTGGGTGGAAGCCGACTTGGGAGGCGGGTGGGCGGCCATCGGTGTGATCTGGAAGGTGGAGGGGGGCGGGATCGGGGGCGGAGCCTTCGGGGGCGCGCACGGGCGCGCGCGCGTGCACGGTGGGTGGCGGGCGGGCGCGTGCACGGGGCGGGAGCGGGTGGGAACCGCTACACTACAGAAAAAAAGTAAAGAGTAAAGGGTATTAAAAAATTAAATAAACATTTTAAAAAAAAGCATTTAAGCGATCTGGAAGGGGTGGGGGGTTGGTATTGGGGGGGGTTGGTATTGGGGGGGGGGAAGCTACACTACAGAAAAAGGAATTTTTTTTAATAAAAACACATATTTTCACTAAAATGGGTACTGGCAGACAGCTGCCAGTACCCAAGATGGCGCACATTAAGTCAGAGGGGGAGGGTTAGAGAGCTGTTGGGTGGGGGATCAGTGAGGTTGGGGGCTAAGGGGGATCCTACACAGAAGCATATGTAAATATGCTAAAACAAAATGCACAAAAATGCACAAATTTTCCTTTTATTTTAGTACTGGCAGAGTTTCTGCCAGTACTTAAGATGGCGGGGACATTTGTGGGGTAGGGGAGGGAAGAGAGATGTTTGGGAGGGATCAGGGGGTCTGATGTTTCAGGTGGGAGGCTGATCTCTACACTAAAGCTAAAATTAACCCTGCAAGCTCCCTACAAGCTACCTAATTAACCCCTTCACTGCTAGCCATAATACACGTGTGATGCGCAGCGCCATTTAGCAGCATTCTAATTACCAAAAAGCAACGCCAAAGTCATATATGTCTGCTATTTCTGAACAAAGGGGATCCCAGAGAAGCATTTACAACCATTTGTGCCATAATTGCACAAGCTGTTTGTAAATGATTTCAGTGACAAACCTAAAATTGTGAAAAATGTAATGTTTTTTTTAATTTGATCGCATTTGGCGGTGAAATGGTGGCATGAAATATACCAAAATGGGCCTAGATCAATACTTGGGGTTGTCTACTACACTACACTAAAGCTAAACATACCCCAAAAAGCTCCTTACATGCTCCCTAATTAACCCCTTCACTGCTGGGCATAATACACGTGTGGTGCGCAGTGGCATTTAGCGGCCTTCTAATTACCAAAAAGCAATGCCAAAGCCATATATGTCTGCTATTTCTGAACAAAGGGGATCCCAGAGAAGAATTTACAACCATTTATGCCATAATTGCACAAGCAGTTTGTAAATAATTTCAGTGAGAAACTGAAAGTTTGTGAAAAAATTTGTGAAAAAGTGAACAATTTTTTGTATTTGATCGCATTTGGCGGTGAAATGGTGGCATGAAATATACCAAAATGGGCCTAGATCAATACTTTGGGATGTCTTCTAAAAAAAATATATATATATGTCAATGGATATTCAGGGATTCCTGAAAGATATCAGTGTCCCAATGTAACTAGCGCTAATTTTGAAAAAAATATGTTTTGAAAATAGCAAAGTGCTACTTGTATTTATGGCCCTATAAGTTACAAAAAAAGCAAAGAAGATGTAAACATTGGGTATTTCTAAACTCAGGACAAAATTTAGAAACTATTTAGCATGGGTGTTTTTTGGTGGTTGTAGATATGTAACAGATTTTGGGGTTCAAAGTTAGAAAAAGTGTGTTTTTTTCCATTTTTCCTCATATTTTATCATTTTTTTTATAGTAAATGATAAGATATGATGAAAATAATAGTATTTTTAGAAAGTCCATTTAATGGCGAGAAAAACGGTATATAATATGTGTGGGTACAGTAAATGAGTAAGAGGAAAATTTCAGCTAAACACAAACACTGCAGAAATGTAAAAATAGCCTTGGTCCCAAACGGACAGAAAATGGAAAAGTGCTCTGGTCACTAAGGGGTTAATAACTATTCTAACTAGCTAAAATAAATACAAAGTTACCTGTAAAATAAATATAAATCCTAAAATAGCTACAATGTAATTATTAATTATATTGTAGCTATCTTAGGGTTTATTTTACAGGTAAGTATTTAGTTTTAAATAGGAAAAATTTATTTAAGTATAGTGTAGTGTTAGTTTTTATTTTACAGGTAAATTTCTCTTTATTTTAGCTAGGTAAGCTATTAAATAGTTAATAACTATTTAATAGCTATTGTACCTAGTTAAAATAAATTGAAAGTTACCTGTAAAATAAATATAAATCCTAAGATAGCTACAATATAATTATTATTTATATTGTAGCTATATTAGGGTTTATTTTAAAAGTAAGTATCTAGTTTTAAATAGGATTAATTTAGTTCATAATAGAAATATTATTTAGATTTATTTAATTAATATTTAAGTTAGGGGGGTGTTAGGGTTAGTGTTAGACTTAGGTTTAGGGGTTAATACATTTATTACAGTGGCGGCGGTGTAGTGGAGGGCAGGATAGGGGTTAATAAATTTATTATAGGTGGCGACGGTGTAGGGGGGGCAGGATAGGGGTTAATAAATTTCTCTGAAGAAGCGCATGAGACATGCGCGAAACATGTTAGCTAGTTCAAGTTACCCTTGTTAACATCACCTAACAGAAGAATAAACCGATTGCACTGGCTATTTGTCTGGACTTCCTCCTTTTTTTCCCTTTTCCTCCAGTTAATAAATTTAATATAGGTTGCGGAGGGGTCAGAGAGCGGCGGTTTAGGGGTTAAACTATTTATTTAGTTGCGGCGAGGTGCGGGATCAGCAGGATAGAGTTAATAACTTTATTATAGAGGGCGACGGTATAGGGGGGGCAGGATAGGGGTTACTAGGTATAATGTAGGTGGCGGTGGGCTCCGGGAGCGGCGGTTTAGAGGTTAATACATTTATAAGAGTTGCGGTGGGCTCTGGGAGCGGCGGTTTAGGGGTTAATACATTTATAAGAGTTGCAGCAGGGTCTAGGAGCGGCGATTTAGGGGTTAGTAACTTTATTTAGTTGCGGGGGGCTCCGGGGGCGCCGGTATAGGGGGTAGAACAGTATAGTTTAGTGTGGGTGCTTAGTGACAGGCTAGCAATAAAGCTGGGAAAAAGCCGAAGAGCAGCGAGATTGGATGAGTGATAACTATCACAGTCCTCTGCTCATCGCCCCGTACTTGGTGCGCAGCTTTTTGACAGCTTTTTTGATAACTTAGGCAAATTTTTGCAGGTCCGCGGCGGTGATGTGAGGCGAGCTTAGGCGGGCGTATTGGGCCGGCGAAGGCAGGAAAAGTAGACACGTTGATAACTAGACCCGTATGCGCTATTCTGAGCGTGTTTGGACAATATTGACAGCACACCCTGTGCTATTAATAGTGCTCTGCTTGTAATCTGGGTCTTTATTGGATAGAACCACCACTAGAAATGCACTCATAGGGAGGACACATTCTAGAAACTGTTACCTGATATTCTGATCACGATTTTTATTTTACTTTCTAACCCTAAATAAACCACACCAGCAAGCTATGTATTATTAAGTCTATTTTAAATCATAGGGTTAAAAGAGTTCAGCTTCATTCAGCTTGTTGTGATGGGCAAACATGTTATGGGGATAAAGTTCTGCACGATGTTGCTAAAAAATAAAAAGCTGAAATTGAAAGGAGAGAATAAACTAAAACAACATTTTTAAAGACCTTTGAAAAAAATATATATATTTAGTCTGATAAGCTGAAAGGTAATAGTTTATTTTGTTGTTTATTTGGCATTTTCAGTAAGGCTAATATTACATGAGAAATTTTGTGTGAATTCTTCCGGTAAAGAAGTGTACAACACTGTGCTGTGGTTATATAAGACTTATTTTTAAGAATGTCCCACTGGTAACACAGTTGACAAAATATCGTAACTATGAGGCAAGAGAGAACAGCAATGTATCATTCTTTAACTAAATACGACAGCGCAAACTCACAGTCTGTCCTTTTAATTAAATCAATTGATGGCTCAAATCTAGTGTTCACAAACGTATTTGCCTTAAGCAATATTCATCCAGTTTTACTCCAGATGATCCTTGTTTCAAGTCTTTCTGATGCGGTGCAACTGCTTTCTCCTCCTGATGACCTGAAGTTTTTTACTTAACACATTGGGGACGATTTATCATGCTGTAGCGATCATGTCCGCCAGACATCGATAAATGCTGACAGCATACGCTGTCGGCATATGTCATTGCACAAGAAGTTCTGGTGAACTGCTTGTGCAATGTCGCCCCCTGCAGATTAGGGGCCGCTAGCAGGGGTTGTCAATCAACCCGATCGTATGAGATCAGGCAGATTGCTGTCTCCTGCCTCAGAGGCGGCGGACGAGTTAAGGAGCAGCGATCTTAGGACCGCTGCTTCTTAACTCCTGTTAAGATAAATCGGTCCCAAAGTATAAAACAAAAACATCACAATCGTGATTCAAAGGCAAGAATCAAACTAAAAATGCTGCATACAGTGGGGCAAAAAAGTATTTAGTCAGCCACCAATTGTGCAAGTTCTCCCACTTAAGAAGATGAGAGAGCCCTGTAATTTTCATCATAGGTATACCTCAACTATGAGAGACAAAATGTGGAAACAAATTCAGACAATCACATTGTCTGATTTGGAAAGAATTTATTTGCATATTATGGTGGAAAATAAGTATTTGGTCACCTACAAACAAGCAAGATTTCTGGCTCTCACATAACTGTACCTTCTTCTTTAAGAGGCTCCTCTGTCCTCCACTCATTACCTGTATTAATGGCACCTGTTTGAACTTGTTATCAGTATAAAAGACACCTGTCCACAACCTCAAACAGTCACACTCCAAACTCCACTATGGTGAAGACCAAAGAGCTGTCGAAGGACACCAGAAACCAAATTGTAGACCTGCACCAGCCTGGGAAGACTGAATCTGCAATAGGCAAGCAGCTTGGTGTGAAGAAATCAACTGTGGGGGCAATAATTAGGAAATGGAAGACATACAAGACAACTGATAATCTCCCTCGACCTGGAGCTCCACGCAAGATCTCACCCCGTGGGGTCAAAATGATCACAAGAACGGTGAGCAAACATCCCAGAACCACACGGGGGGACCTTGTGAATGACCTGCAGAGAGCTGGGACCAACGTAACAAAGGCTACCATCAGTAACACACTACGCCGCTAGGGACTCAGATCCTGCAGTGCCAGACGTGTCCCCCTGCTTAAGCCAGTACATGTCCGGGCCCGTCTGAAGTATGCTAGAGAGCATTTGGATGATCCAGAAGCGGATTGGGAGAATGTCATATGGTCAGATGAAACCAAAGTAGAACTGTTTGGTAGAAACACAACTCGTCGTGTTTGGAGGAGAGAGAATGCTGAGTTGCAACCAAAGAACACCATACCTACTGTGAAGCATGGGGGGTGGCAACATCATGCTTTGGGGCTGTTTCTCTGCAAAGGGAACAGGACGACTGATCCATGTACATGAAAGAATGAATAGGGCCATGTATTGTGAGATTTTGAGTGCAAACCTCCTTCCATCAGCAAGGGCATTGAAGATGAAACGTGGCTGGGTCTTTCAGCATGACAATGATCCCAAACACACTGCCCGGGCAACAAAGGAGTGGCTTTGTAAGAAGCATTTCAAGGTCCTGGAGTGGCCTAGCCAGTCTCCAGATCTCAACCCTGTAGAAAACATTTGGAGGGAGTTGAAAGTCTGTGTTGCCCAGTGACAGCCCCAAAACATCACTTCTCTAGAGGAAATCTGCATGCAGGAATGGGCCAACATACCAGCAAAAGTGTGTGACAACCTTGTGAAGACTTACAGAAAATGTTTGACCTCTGTCATTGCCAACACAGGATATATAACAAAGTATTGAGATGAACTTAAGATATTGACCAAATACTAATTTTCCACCATAATTTGCCAATAAATTCTTTCCAAATCAGACAATGTGATTGTCTGGATTTGTTTCCACATGTTGTCTCTCATAGTTGAGGTATACCTATGATGAAAATTACAGGCCTCTCTCATCTTCTCAAGTGGGAGGACTTGCACAATTGGTGGCTGACTAAATACTTTTTTGCCCCACTGTATCACTATAGCAAACCTAAGAGTTCCCGTATACCAAGTGATACTTCTCAGTCTAACTTTTATACACCAATGGTATCCTTCAAAGCATCTTACCGAATAACTTAAGGACCAAAATGGCACTCTTCTTAAGCATAGGTCACCATGTTACTTCTTGTTCCTGCAAAAGCATCTATCATTATTATTATTTTCTGGTTTCCAAGTGATTAATACTAGACTTACACCAAACTTCTAACCCACCATAACACCAATTTCTAACCTTACCTATAGTGCTTATTCTGATTTCATTCCTTAGCCCTAACCATTGTCCCCAAACCTACCTCTAAAACTATCCATAACCCTAGCTATAGTATTTAACCCCACCTTAGAGCTAACCCTAAAACTAACCATACTTAAATCATAGCCCTAACCATAGTCATCATAATTTATTGTCAGGTATTTGTAGAGCACCAACAGATTCTGCAGTGCTATAACATAAGTAAAATATGCAAAGGTAGCATTTATAAGAGCAAGTGAATGGAGGGTCCTGCCAAGAGTTGCACTGTTGTAAATCAACTTAAATGAAGATGATCTACACAACAGCTGAGTTTGTAGGCTTACATGCTAAGAGGGTTTGAAGGGGTGACAAAAGAGTGGAGTAATTGAAGTATAAAAAAATGTTAGTGTACATTGTATGTATCCCTGAACAGTATAATCTTTTAGTGCAAGGCAGATCTGATTTCTAACTTTAACCATAGCCCTAACCCTACCTTAGGAACCAGCAGTTCTAACCTCTTTATATTCAAAGACTACTCGTACCTGTTACTTTGCCTTGGGTAGAAGTAGCCTTGAATTTGACTAAGGTTAACAAATGCTGCCACTTAAATGAACATAAAACAAGTTGGGATAGAGACAAAATATAATAATATGTACTTCAATTACTTTACCTGCAAAATTATACTGCAATGCATCACCATTAACCCTTTCTTTTACGTTTCAGAATTGTAAAGCTCTAACTCCCCCCACACATTTTCTTCTATGGCTGTATCTAAATCTATTGTTGCTTTAGTAGAATGCAAAAGTGCACAGTGATTATCTGCTGGAGCATGCCTAGAAGCTGTGAACTCAGTTGAAATGCAATGCCTGTGTCTAAACACTAATGGGGGGGGGGTGGATCAGACTGCTCCAGACAGCATGGCTATTTAAGTATTTTTGAAAGCTATTTTAAAATACTTGCCAGCAATTTTTAAATATTTATTTTATGCAAACAATTTTTACTTAATTAGCCCCTTTTAGGAAATGCACAGATCTCAACATGTTTTATAGCACTTTAAAGACTCTTCTAAGCAATGGTATTTTCCAGAAGCAAATTTATTAGGCATTCAGCACTTTCCTCAAATGGAATTAGGTAACAAGATGTCATACAATGGGGCCTATCTATCAATCTCCGCTGCTCCATAACCTGTCCACCTGCTCTGAGCAAGCGGACAGACATCTCCGGAAATCAACCCAATCGAGTATGATCGGGTTGATTGACACCCCCTGCTGGTGGCCGATTGGCCGCGAGTCTGCAGGGGGCGGCGTTGCACCAGCAGCTCTTGTGAGCTGCTGGTGCAATGCTGAATACGGAGAGCGTATTGGATCAGGTCCACCAGACTTTGATAAATAGGGGCCATAGTAATAACCACAGAAACAAAACTAAATCAAAGCTGGGTAATATTTAGGAAGAAACTGTTGCAGTTCTCTAAAAGCACAGTGCAATAAGCAAGCTGGGTGACACGTAAGAATTTATAGTGCAAGAGGTAAATCTGTAATTACCAGTGAGCACCTGTAATAGTCTTGATAGATTTTCCAAACTGTGGAAGAAAAATAGGGTGTAAAATCTAATGGAGTGTGACAGACAACAACTCTGCAGTATAGTCAGACAATGACAATGTATAGTGTATGTAGCTATAAGTTAGAAGCTGCTTATACATTACTTGATGTAAGCAGTTGTTAATGGCAGCGTTCCTTTCCCATGAGAATATATTTTCCCTGACCGGTTAATGCCTAGGGAAGTAGTAAGTATCGTATGGAGATTACAGCACTGTAGTTAATTTAGGAGTAAGGCAGAAACAAGATACAAGTTGTATATGCCAAAAGGATAAAAGAAGCAAGCTTAAGGAGGTTATCGTGGTATTAGTAATTACTATACAGTTGGACTGAGATCCAGAGAAACAGAAACTATATTAGAGGTGGTGCAGATGAAAATAAGTACAAGACAATAGTATGCATATTAGTATATTGAGTATACGTTTAGGGTTTAAGTCCCATACCCGGGTAAGTCATTGTACTAAGAATAAATGTGGAATCCGGAGTCTGTATCTTGGGAGAAAGGTTGTATGAAGCAGGAGCTGTGAGGACAGCGTGTATCGCTGCCGTGTTTGCCCGTGAGGTCCTGAGGAGGAATCCCCTTAGGGTTGGTGATGTCGGAATAACGGAGAGAGTCCGGAGAACAGGTTTCCACAGCAGGCTTGAAAGTTGTATAACGAACTTCAGGTAAGTTAGAAGAATTACCTCACAACAAAAACTTGAAGCCAGGCTTAAGAGTATGCAAATTACCAAGCATTAAGCTTGATGCAGGATAGAGGTTAAATAGGATGAAGAAAAAATAGGCCAGCCCATAATTAAATAAACAGGACATAAATATACGATGAGGTGATAAACGTTACATGACCCCCCTCCAAAAGGAACCACACAGGGGTTCAAGGACGAGGCCGATCAGGATTGCGGTGATGAAAAAGAAAAACAAGACGAGAAGCAGAGAGATTTGTAGAAGGTTCCCAGGAATCCTCTTCAGGGGGTAACCCTTCCAACGGACAAGATATTGCAAAGCACCACAATGAAACCTGGAATCAATGATGCATCTCACCTCAAATTCCTCCTGAGAGTCCAGAGGGGAAACAGCAAGAGAAGGTTGTAGAAAGGGAGTCCTGTGAGAAAGATAGGGTTTGAGTAGGGACACATGAAATGTGGGATGAATTTTAAAAGTGGAGGGGAGTACCAAAATAACAGCATTAGGATTGATGACTCGGGAAATGATATATGGACCAATGAAAAGAGGACTGAGCTTTTTGCAAGGTGTGTTAAGCCTAAGGTTGTTTGGTAGACAACCAGACTTTATCACCTGGGACATATTCGGGAGGAACCCTACGTTTCTTATTGTAGTATAATTTTTTAATAAGCTTGTGCATTCCGTATGTTATGTTGCAACAATTTGAATGTCTGAGTGATTCTTAGTGTCGTTGATAATTGGGCAGGAGCTCTGAGCATGAGGAAAGAACTGAGAGGTAGGATGGTAACCATACATGGCATAACAAGGAGACATTCTAGTAGTGGAACTGGTTGAGTTGTTGTATGCAAATTCAGGAAACGGGAGTAGATTAGACCAGTTCTCCTGCTGTTGGGAACAATGACATCTAAGGTATTGCTCAAGCCACTGGTTTACCCTTTCAGTCTGGCCGTTATTCTGGGGATGATATGCAGTACTGTAAGAATAAGTAATTTTTAAAACAGTACAGAGATCTTTCCAAAATTTAGAAGTAAACTGTGTATCACGATCTGAAGTACAACTAGTAGGGGTACCATGGTATTTCACAACATAATCCAAAAATAGCTGTGCAGTTTGTGAATCTGAAGGAAGACAATGAAATGATATAAAATGTGCCATTTTCATAAATCTATCTACCACGACAAATATAGTGTTATGATTAGAAGAGGGTGTTAGTTGTACTATGAAGTCCATACTGATATGTTCCCAAGGTCTGTCAGGAACAGGGAGAGACATCAGCAACCTGTAAGGTTTATCCTTTTGGGGCTTGCATTGTTGGCAGATGTAACAAGAATTAACAAAGTTAGTAACTGAAGTAATCATATCAGGACACCAATATAATCTTTTAATCAGGTCTAGGGTCCCCTGTATTCCAGGGTGACCTGATAAAGAGGAAGTATATATGTCCTGAAGGATAATGTTCTGAAGAGGTTTAGGAATGTATAGGCAGTTCCTGTGATAGTAAAGATTGTCAGAACAATAGGTCAAAGGTAGTTGATTAAGGAGTTTATCATTAGTTTGAACCTTTTTGAGATCTTGATGGAAACTGCTTGTAAAACCTAGAATTTGTTCAGGATGTATGACAGATTTTACTGTGTCAGTATAATCGGGTTTAGGATCTTTCCTTGAAAGAGCGTCTGCCTTGCCATTTTTATTACCTGGTCTGTAAGTAATAAGAAAATTGAATCTGGCAAAATAAAGATTCCATCTTACCTGTCATGATGAAAGAGTTCTGTTGGTTTTTAGGTATTGTAAATTTCTATTGACAGAATAAAATAAGTATAGGTAGGGAAGTACCTTCTAAGAGGTGTCTCCAGTTTTCTAAAGAACATTTAATAGCAAGTAATTCTTTCTCACCAACTGGATAATTGAACCTGATTGAGAAAACCTGAGTAAAAGGCAACAGGATGAAGATAGTTTTTTGGTGATGAGGATCTTTGTGAAAGTATTGCACCAACAGCATAATCAGAGGCGTCAACCTCTAGGATGTACTGTAATTCAGGATTGGGGAATTGTAGAATGGGTGCTGAAGTGAATTTGGACTTGAGTATATTAAATGCTTGCTGAGCCTTGTTATTCCAAAGGAAGGTTTTATTATTTTGTGTAAGTGCAGTAAGAAGTTTAGTTATTTGTGCAAAACCTTGAATAAACCTGGGATAGAAGTTGGCAAAACTTAAGAATTTTTGTATTTCCTTAGGAGAGGTGGAGATAGGCCAGGATGTAAGAGCTTTAACCTTATTATTTTCCATTTGGATACTATTAGGAGAAATATGGTATCCTAGAAAAGAAATGTTATCTGAATGGAAAAGACATTTTTCAGCTTTGGCAAAAAGTTTATGGGTTCTTAAATGAGAAAGTACCCATCTAACGTGTTTTACATGATCGGTAGGATTTCATGAATAAATGAGTATGTCATCTAAATATATCACCATGCAGATATCTAACAAGTCCCTGAAAATATCATTTATGACATATTGGAAGATGGCAGGAGCATTGCAGAGACCAAATAGCAAAACAGTATATTCTAAAAGTCCATATCTGGTGTGGAAGGCAGTAAGCCACTCATCTCCCTCTCTCAGATGGATCAATTTATAAGCACCACGTAGGTCTAATTTGGTGAAAATCTTAGCTCCCTGCAACCTTTAAATTAACTCAGGTATAAATGGTAAAGGATACCTATTCTTTTGGGTACATTTGTTCAATTCACGATAGTCTACAATAAGCCTCAAACTAGCATCCTTGTTACAGATAAAGAACATACCGGAAGCTACTGAGGTGGAAGGTCTAATAAAACCCTTTTTAAGGTTATCCTCAATGTAAAGTTTTAAGTGTTGGAGTTCTGACTGAGACAGAGGATATATGTGACTGAAAGGGACCATGGACTGAGGAATTAGGTCAATAGGACAATCATAAATTCTATGTGGTGGCAAGGTCTCAGCCTCTTTTTTATTGAATACATCAGCAAGTTCTGAATAACAAGGGGGAATTGTTAGATCATTTGTTTTATCAGAGTCAGTGAATTGTAACAAGCATTGAGTGTTATAACAAGTGTTGGTACAGTATTGAGAATTTAGATAAAGTGATAAATCATTCCAATTTACAGTAGGTTGGTGTAACCTTAACCATTGTAAACCTAGAACTATAGGAAATAATGGAGACTGGATTACGAGAATGGGAATAGTATGGTGTGTAATAGGCCCTGATGAAACAAATGAACCATCAATAACTCTAATAGGTATAGGTATAGGTTTCTTTATCAAGGGAATTTTATTTTGGGCAACAATATGTTTCTCAATGAATATACCAGAAGCCCCGAATCAACTATTGCATCAAGGTTGGTTCGAATACGATCCCACTGTAAGGAAAGGGAAAGAGTACAATAAGATGTGGTTGAAATGTTGTTAGGTATAAAATGTAGCTGTGTATGGAAATTACTTTTGTTGTGATGAGCGAGTAGTGGGCAGGTTTTAACATCATGTTCTTTGGCCACACAATACATATATAGGTTATAGGCCCTGCGTCTCAGTGTTTTTTCTGGTTTTAATGGGCCTTTCATAAAAGATATCTCCATGGGTTCAATTTGTGAATATTTAGTGGTATGGGGAGCAGGAAACTGGAGGTATTTCTTAGGGGTGGTGTCAGAGGAACCCTTTTCTTGACGTCTTTCTCTCAAACGTTGGTCTATGTTTATTGTAAGGGACATGAGACTGTCTAAGGTAGAAGGAAGTTGTACTCAAGCTAATTCATATTTTAGGGATTCTGAGAGACCTAGTCTAAATTGGTTAATTAGGAAAATGTCGTTCCACAAACTATCGTTTGCCCAGATTTTAAAATCAGCAATGTAGTCTTCTATGGGTCGTTTAGTTTGTTTAAGAGCTCTCAGGGCATTTTCACCAGTGAGTTGTGTACTAGGGTCTTCATAAAGGGCTGCCATTGCCTGGAAAAAGGAATCCAAGGAATCCAGAATTAGGTCATTGGTTTCAAAAAAGGAGGTAGCAAACATAAGGTTACAAGAATTGCGGAACTCACGAAAATGAGTCTGGTCATCAGAGAATTTGTCTGGAGGGCATACTTGGGGTTCAGGGGAAGATTCTATTGAACTGAGTTTAGGGAGAATTTTCTCTTTAATATATATGTGCAGGTTATGATTATTAGTCTGCAGATTAATTACTGCTTTATTTAGGGTCTCCAGTCGTTGGTGTATATTTAATAAACGGTTAGGTAGGTCAGTAGATGTATCCATAATGGGACAGGGAACACTTTCCTTGTATATAGGGCTTGGTAATATGTAATAGTCTCAGCAGATTTTCCAAACTGTGGAAGAAAAATAGGGTGTAAAATCTAATGGAGTGTGACAAACAACAACTCTGCAGTATAGTCAGACAATGACAATGTATAGTGTATGTAGCTATAAGTTAGCAGCTGTTTATACATTACTTGATGTAAGCAGTTGTTAATGGCAGCGTTCCGTTCCCATGAGAATATATTTTCCCTGACCGGTTAATGCCTAGGGAAGTAGTAAGTATCGTATGGAAATTACAGCATTGTAGTTAATTTAGGAGTAAGGCAGAAACAAGATACAAGTTGTATATGCCAAAAGGATGAAAGATGCAAGCTTAAGGAGGTTATCATGGTATTAGTAATTACTATACAGTTGGACTGAGATCCAGAGAAATGGAAACTATATTAGAGGTGGTGCAGACGAAAATAAGTACAAGACAATAGTATGCATATAATTATATTGATTATACGTTTAGGTTTTAAGTCCCATACCCGGGTAAGTCGTTGTACTGAGAATAAATGTGGAATCCGGAGTCTGTATCTTGGGAGAAAGGTTGTATGAAGCAGGAGCTGTGAGGACAGCGTGTATCTTTGCCGTGTTTGCCCGTGAGGTCCTGAGGAGGAATCCCATTAGGGTTGGTGACATCGGAATCACGGAGAGAGTCCGGAGAACAGGTTTCCACAGCAGGCTTGAAAGTTGTATAACGAACTTCAGGTAAGTTAGAAGAATGAGCTCACAACAAGAGCTGGAAGCCAGGCATAAGAGTAAGCAAACAAATTACCAAGCAATGAGCTTGAAGCAGGATATAGGTTATATAGGTTGAGGATAAAATAGGCCAGCCCATAATTAAAGAAACAGGACAGAAATATACAATGAGGTGATAAACGTTACAGTACCATGCAGTAAATAGGCAGAATCATACACAGTTATCAAACAGCAAAAGGTGAAAGCATTTACAAAAAGACAGACCAGAACATAGGGTCCTACATGGAAGTCATCAGAATGGAATGTTACATCCAGGGTACATACTAACTTATTCAATACATGGTCACACACCAGTGAGAGCATCTTTTAAAAATGACATTAGGAAACACCTATGTGGTCTTGGTGAAAATTCTAACAACTTCAAACATGCAAATACAGAGAAAGGATAAGTATTCTGTAAAGCACTTTGTAACAGCATCAGATTACATTGATAGGGGCCGATTTATCAAAGCTTGAACTGATAATGTGCTGGAAGTCTGCATCAAATTTGACGCAAATTTGATCCGCCGTAGTTAACAAATTGTCAAGATCGTCAAATATACGCTCCCGCAAAATCAATCTGATGCAGATCAATGCTTGTGTTATTCCACCATCACATTCAACTCCATTTGTCCCTCTTGCCAATTTATCAAATATTCAACAGGTACGCTCGTGTCAATTCCGAGGCAGCGTACCTATCGTTCACACCAGCACCCCTGAGGCCGCAAATGCCATAGAAATCAATGGGAGTCTGAAAACACCGAAAGGTTATGTTCGATGCTGCAAGACAAAGAAACATATTAGATAATAAAAGTAAATTAGAAACCTTATTAAAATTGTATACTCTTTCTAAATAAATCAATATTATTGCACCACATTTGGTGCAAAGTATTGCTCCGAATTTGGTGCACTAGTAGATATAGAGATAAAAATGAAATAAATACATAACATAATATAGCTAACTTTTTTTTTTTTGGATAAATCTATTTGCACCATGTTTAAGGCATGTAATACAAGTCTCACTCTCCACTTTGCACCAAATTTGACGCAACACTTTTCGCATTAAATATGACGCAATACTAAAAAACAACCCACAAACTAGTGAAATTTTCCACTACTTTTGATTGGGAAATGCATAATCACATGATTTATGACATCAGCCAATCTGATTTAAATATACATTTACTACTATCACTAATGAATCAAATTGCTCGATACTTGTGTCATTAATTACTCATCAGAACTTCTAAGTGCCATTTGTTACATTTTATGTATATGTGAAATTAGTATTAAAGATAAACATTGATGATGACATTAGGCCACACAGTGTAATATTTTAGACAATGATTTTAAAATTTGAATGATGTTTGATTCAATATAATCTTAAGCTGATAGCTCAAAGGGATAGTCTACCTAACATTAAACTGTCATGAATCAGATACAGCAAAAATTAAAATACCTCTTTACTGTCATGCTATTTTCATTGTTTTTCTTCCTTCTCTTGAATTTAATTTTCATTAAGAAATGTCATCTTATATGCCAGCCCATTTTTTTACACCTGTGTATGGGCGGTGTTTAAAACTAGACTGCAATCAGGAGGGGTTACACAGGTGCAGAGAGAAAACTGTCCCAGCTCTTAAAATATCCATTGATTGCAAATAAATACATACAATACACTGATTATATGTTATATTCACAATTATTCCTGCTCACAATAATAATACATTTACACTATATACATATAGTGGTATAAATAAACACAAAGACAACATTGTTTAGAAGAGAAAAAAGAATTTAGGGACATGTAAATATGTTTGCAGAATATTTCTGACATAACATAAAGGGACAAAACTACAGGGGGTGCAGAGGTCTCAACTGCGACTGGGCCCCTGAGGGTGGGGGCCCAGCTTAAATTTTTTTTTTTAAATAAAAAATGTTGACCTGCCACTGCTTGCATTGATATCATGTGAGTGTGACATGATGCTTTACTAGCGTCTCTGACTGCAGGGGTTAGTGTTTCTGTTTTACCCATTGGTGTTTATGTGTGTGTGTATGTGTGTATGTATGTATGTGACTTTGTGTGTATTTATGCATGTATGTGTGTGTGTGTGTGTGTGTGTATGTTGTGGAACTAGCAAATTACAGACCTTGTTACTACAGCATGGGGGGCAGGGAGTAAACACTGTCACTATACAGTACCACTATATACAGTTAGGGTTGCCACCTCAGCCTTGTCTTCCTGGACACTTATGAGTTACACACGCTGCAGGGTGTGCAGGGACGAACATGTATTGTGTTTCTGGACAGCACTATTAATATTCCTCCCTGCACACCCTGCAGCATGTGTAACTTATAAGTGTTCTGTATTTTAAGGGATGAGTGGCAACCCTAATATATACGGGGGGCTGGACCATGTCACTGACTACTGTGGTCACTTTAAAAAGTACTGGAGCGGGTAGGGTCAGGCCAGCCATCTCACAGGCAGATTATAGACTGTGTCACAAACTCATTTTATACAGTACTGGTGGGTTAACACAGGGTACCTGTGGTAGAATTCTATCAGCCAATTGGAATTGAAGGGACGCCATCTTGGATGACGTCATTTAAAGGAACCTTCAGTTGGATGAGAGGATGCTCCGCATCGGATGTCTTGAAGATGGACCCGCTCCACGCCGGATGGATGAAGATAGAAGATGCCGTCTGGATGAAGACTTCTGCCCGTCTGGAGGACCACTTCGTCCGGCTTGGATGAAGACTTCTCCCAGCTTCATTGAGGACTTCGGCCCGGTTGGATGAAGACTTTTCCCGGTAAGATGATCTTCAAGGGGTTAGTGTTAGTTTTTTTTAAGGGGGTATTGGGTGGGTTTTAGAGTAGGGTTGGTTGTGTGGGTGGTGGGTTTTAATGTTGGGGGGATTTGTAATTTTTTTTACAGGTAAAAGAGTTGATTACTTTGGGGCAATGCCCCGCAAAAGGCCCTTTTAAGGGCTATTTGTAATTTAGTGTAGGGTAGGGCTTTTTTTTTATTTTGGGGGGCTTTTTTATTTTGTTAGGGGGATTAGATTAGGTGTAATTAGTTTAAAAATCTTGTAATTTGTTTATTATTTTCTGTAATTTAGTGTTTGGTTTTTTGATGTACTTTAGATAATTTTATTTAATTGTATTTAATTGTATTTAATGTAGAGAAATAATTTAATTATAGTGTAGTGTTAGGTGTAATTGTAACTTAGGATAGTTTTTATTTTACAGGTAACTTTGTATTTATTTTAGCTAGGTAGTTTTTAAATAGTTAATAACTATTTAGTAACCATTCTACCTAGTTAAAATAAATACAAACTTGCCTGTAAAATAAAAATAAATCCTAAGCTAGCTACAATTTAACTATTAGTTATATTGTAGCTAGCTTAGGGTTTATTTTCTAGGTAAGTATTTAGTTTTAAATAGGAATTATTTAGTTAATTATAGGAATTTTTATTTAGATTTCTTTTAATTATATTTAAGTTAGGGGGTGTTAGGGTTAGGGTTAGACTTAGGTTTAGGGGTTAATACATTTAGTATAGTGGTGGCGACATTGGGGGCGGCAGATTAAGGGTTAATAAATGTAGGTAGGTGTTGGTGATGTTAGGGTCAGCAGATTAGGGGTTAATGATATTTAACTAATGTTTGCGAGGCCGGAGTGTGGCGGTTTAGGGGTTAATATGTTTATTATAGTGGCGGCGACTTTGGGGGTGGCAGATTAGGGTTTAATAAGTGTACGTAGGGGGGCGGCGACATTGGGGGTGGCAGAGTAGGGGTTAATAAATATAATGTAGGGTTCAGCGATGTTGGGGGCAGCAGATAAGGGGTTCATAAGTATAATGTAGGTGGCGGTGGTGTCCGGAGCTGCAGATTAGGGGTTAATAATTATAATGTAGGTGTCGGCGATGTCGGGGGCGGCAGATTAGGGGTTAATAAGTGTAAGATTAGGGGTGTTTAGACTCGGGGTTTATGTTAGGGTGTTAGGTGTAGACATAAAATGTATTTCCCCATAGGAATCAATGGGGCTGCATTAAGAAGTTTTACGCTGCTTTTTTGCAGGTGTTAGACTTTTTTTCAGCCGGCTCTCTTCGTTGATTCCTATGGGGAAATCATGCACGAGCACGTTACACCAGCTCACCACTAACGTAAGCAGCTCTGGTATTGGAGTGCAGTAATGAGCAAAATTTTGCTCAACGCTCACTTATTGTCTGGTTTGTAAAAACTCGTAATACCAGCACTGTCTGTAAGTGAGCGGTGAGCATAAACTGCTTGCTAGCACCGCACAGTCTCTAACGCAAAACTTGTAATCTAGGTGTATATAAACTAAATTACACATTTAAAAAACCTAACACTACTAAAAAAATTAATTCTAAAATTACAAAAAAATAAAAAACACTAAATTACAAAAAAATAACAAACACTAAATTACGAAAAATAACAAACGAAATTATCCAAAATAAAATCAATTACACCTAATCTAATAGCCCTATAAAAATAAAAAAGCCCCCCAAAATAAAAAAAAAACTCTAGCCTACATTGCCCTAAATAAATCAGCTCTATTCCCTGTAAAAAAAAAATACAAAGACCCCCCAACTGTAAAACCCACCACCCAACCAACCCCCTAAAATAAAAAACCTAACTTTAACAAAAACCTAAGCTACCCATTGCCCTGAAAAGGGCATTTGTATGGGCATTGCCCTTAAAAGGGCATTTAGCTCTTTTGCATTGTCCTGAAAAGGGCATTTAGCTCTTTTAAGAAAGCCCAAACCCTAATTTAAAAAAAAAAACCTATCCAAAAATTAAAAAAAAAAACTTAACACTAGCCCCCGACGATACACTTACAATTTTTTAAGTCAGGACATCCAGGCGGAAAAAAGTCTTCATCCAGGTGGCGAGGTCTTCATCCATCCAGGCGGCATCTTCTATCTTGATCCAGGCGGCATATTCTTTTTTGTAATTTAGTGTTCGTTATTTTTTTGTAATTTAGTGTTCATTATTTTTTGCAATTTTGTATTTTTTGTAATTTAAAAATTTTTTTTTTTAGTATTGTTAGTTTTTTTTAATGTGTAATTTAGTTTATATAATTGATAGTTATTTTAATTTTAGTATAATAGTTGTTAGGTTAATTTAAAGTTTAAACTTAGTTTTTTTTTTATTTCACAGGTAAGTTTTTATTTATTTTAGGATAGGGATATTGTAATTTTAATTTAAAGTTAGGGGGTTGTTAGGTTTAGGGGTTAGTTTAATTTATGTTTTTTTGCGATGTGGGGGGCTGGTGGTTTAGGGGTAAATAGGTTTATTTAGTGGCGGTGATGTGGGAGGCCACTGGCCAGAGGTTTAGTGGCGGCGATGTTGGGGTGTAGGGGAATAGGGGTTAATAACTTTATTATAGCGTGGGCGATGTCAGGGACTTTATTATAGCGTGGGCGATGTCAGGGAGCTGCGGAATAGGGGTTAATAAATGTTATTAGTGGCGGCAATGTCGGGAGTGGCAGATTAGGGGTTAATAAGTTTAATATAGTGTTTGCAGTGCGGGAGGGCGGCGAAATAGTGGTTAATAGGTAGTTTATGGCTGTTAGTGTACTTTGTAACATTTTAGTCATGAGTTTTGTGCAACATTTTTGTTGCGCAAAACTCATTACTACTGCTTTCAGATAGCGGAACGGATCGTGTCGGTATAGGCTGGAACGCAAGCATTTTAGCCTCATCACACAGCCTGTAATACCGGCGCTATGGAAATCCCATGCAACTGACGTTGCGTTACAGGTTAAAATGCTTGCGGTATAGCTATATAAAACCGAAGCGCAAAACTCGTAATCTAGGTGATAGAAAATAACTTTCTATGAGATATTATTGTTTGTTCAGTTATAAATCTAGCTATTTCTTGGATATTAACAGATCAAAAATAAAAGGTTAGCTTTAGAGAAATGTGCTTGTTCATGGATAGTAATAAAATGGTAAACAGAATACCCACAACATCGATGACTCATATTTATCAACAGTCCGATGCTCATTGCTCCGTACTTGATGCGCATGTTTTTGACAGACTTTTTAATAAATAAGGCCATTGTATGTAGATTCACGGCAGCGATGTCTGGCGAGCGTATTGACTCCAGTGAATGCGTTGAGATTGACGCAATGATAAATAGGCCCCATAGACATCACCATCAATAATATGGAAATAAAAGTTGTTCCTGTGTATCTTAATATAAAACCATGTTAAAGAATAGACATAAATCATCTTTTCCAAGAACCTTGGCTGATATAATGAGATTTGCCCTTCAGGCTGTAGGTTGAGTGCCCCTCCTTGATGGAATATAGGGACAGTTTCTATTAAATAAAGAACATTGATAAACGCATGAACAGACAAACACAAGTGAATAAAGTATATTATTATATACTTTATTATAAAGTATTAAGCATATATTTGACAGCAGGTCAGTTCATTCTGTCACTACAAATAAGTATCTATCAATCAACACAACCCTGATGAGTGACAGCTGTCTCCTGTATTTAATCACACATTCCTCTTAATTTTCACATTACATATTCACTCCTATCAATTATTTTCATTGTGCTGATTTTAGATTTATGCGTATATGACCTTCAATCTTCTGGTTCTCATTGTCCTTCTTATTCTCTACATACGCTTTAAAGGGATATTCAAATAAAAAAAATGATTTCCCTATAAAAGAGTTTAAGGACCAGTAATAACAGTAGATTTGCATAATAAACAAATGCATGATAACAAGACAATGCAATAGCACTTAGTCTGAACTTCAAATGAGTAGTAGATTTTTTTCTGACAAAGTTATGTCTATTTCCACTCCTCTTGTATCATGTGACAGCCATCAGCCAATCACAAATGCATATATTCTGTGAATTCTTGCACATGCTCAGTAGGAGCTGGTGACTCAAAAATGTAAATAGAAAATACCGTGCACATTTTGTTAGTGGAAGTAAATTGGAAAGTTGAATAAAATTGCATGTTCTTTCTGAATCATGAAAGTTTAATTTTGACTTGAGTGTCCCTTTAAGTATGCACAGTGAATAAACATTGCAGATCACTTTTATTATTTATTTTCTTTGCTTTTCTGTAATTTAAAGCTAAAACCTGTAGTTTTGTCCCCAGGAAACTGGGATACACTCAGTGGAATTTACTACTCTGACTGACCCTGCTACATGCTACATGAAGGCTTGAAAATATGTACAGGAACTCCTTTATATCTGTCCCTAATTGGTTACAGCAAATTAGAGAAACAAAATTCAAGAAGGTGCTCAAGTTGTCAAGTGTGTTAACAGAAAAGCTCTTAAAGTATTTGTGATCTAGCCATGTGTTTTGAGTGTGTCTAGAAAGCCTTTGAGATAAAATGATAGCAAGAGTCTGGGATTAAAATAGTCTATTGTTATGTTTGCTACAGATTTACAAGTAAGTCACAAAAAATGATCAGTCTTGCAAATCAGGATAGGGCATATTTTTAGCTATTTGTTAAGAAAACTCATCCACTACCATGAACTGAACACAAATACGGTGATCGTCAGGCTCCTGACCCTGAGTAATAGGGTTCCATTGTTGTCTCTATGAGTTGTGAAAAGGAACTGCAGCTGCATGAGATGTTGTACAGATCGTCTTATTTCGTTGTAACCTAGTTTCCAGCGGATGCTCTCTTGACTCAGCCGGGAAATGTCCTAGTTTTGCGCTATCATTATATATATCATTATATACTGTCTGGTCTGTTCCAGTGACCTGCTGCTCAGCTGTCTTTAACGTCAGTCAAAGATATATTTTTCAGAACAGAAAAAAAAGCTTAACAGCTTTTGGCACTCAGCTGTCTCCTGTGTTGTATTCTCCAGCTAAACTGTAAACTGCAGGGCTAAAATAAATATAATCTATGCTAATTTATATTACATGTGTTCAGATTAGAAGAACAAAAAACAATATAAACTGCAACATCAGTATAAGGCATTTACATTGTTATAAGTATAAACATTTTGGGCCAGATTATGAGTGGAGCACTATTTAGCGCTTTCACTTGAGCGCTAAATGCGCTAGAAGTAACATTTTTGCACATGTCAAAAAGCCAAATTTAGAATATCGAGCCCGCAATAACCTAATCCCCCATAGAAGTCAATGGAGCAAAAAAATTGGTAAAAAAAAACACCCAACTTGCACACAAACCTGATTGCATGTTCTCATGTGTGCTAACCCGACATGAAAATATGAATATTTCACATTCCAATGTTCTGCACATAGAATATGATCTATTTATTTTTAAATACATATTTCTATATATATCTGATAATATTTTGGTATAATGTATATTTATGCCGGGGTTAGGTTCCAGAAGGAATGGTTGTAAATCGAAACCGTTGTAAATTGAAACCCAGTTTATAATGTAAGTCAATGGGAAGTGAGGGAGAGAGGTTCCAGGCCCCTCTCAAAATTGTCAAAAGTAACATCTAATACATTATTTTTAAAGCTTAGAAATGAAGACTTTAAATGCTAAACAGCATTATAAACCTACTAAAATAATCACACAACACATAATATATAATTAAACTAAGTTAAATGAACAAAAACATTTGCTAAACAGCATTATAAACCTAATAAAATAATCACACAACACAGACTTCACTTGCATTTTTCTGCAAACAGTTCTTTCTATGCATTCCAATCTGGACTGATTTATAGACAGGAAGATCTTGTTCCTTTGAAATCTGCTTGATAGCTCAGGTCTGGTTAAACTGATTAATTTCAGCTTGCTTGGCTTTGCTGCAACACTAGCGGACAGCTCCACCTACTGGCTATTTTAATAAATGCACTGCTTCTCAATGCTTTTCAATAGTAGAAAGCAAAGAATTGCCCAAGCACCAAGGGTGTAACAAAACTTGTTTGCAGGTGTGCCAACTATTGGACCTGCACCAAGGTCCCAAAGAAGTCAGTCCAAAGATAATGATATAGCTGCACCACCAACTGTATTAAAACATCATGATTTTATTGTGCCACTTAAAACAGACAACGTTTCGGACCCATGTCCTTATTCATGTCTGACATGAATAAGGACATGGGTCCGAAACGTTGTCTGTTTTAAGTGGCACAATAAAATCATGATGTTTTAATACAGTTGGTGGTGCAGATATATCATTATCTTTGGAATGCTTTTCAATAGCAGTCACATGACTGGAAAAAAAGGTTGTTATTCTGAAACGGTGTAAATTGAACCGTTGTAAAACGAGGGCCACCTGTATGTATATATATATATATATATATATATATATATATATATATATATATATATATATATATATATATATATATATATATATATATATATATATATATATATATACATACATACAGTGGATATAAAAAGTTTACACACCCCTGTTAAAATGTCAGGTTTCTGTGATGTAAAAAAATGAGACAAAGATAAATCATTTCAGAACTTTTTCCACCTTTAATGTGACCTATAAACTGTACAACTCAATTGAAAAACAAACTGAAATCTTTTAGGTAAAGGTAAATAAAAATAAAAAACTAAAATAATATGGTTGCATAAGTGTGAACACCCTTTTATAACTGGGGCTGTAGCTGTCTTCAGAATTAAGCAATCACATTCAAAATCATGTTAAATAGGAGTCAGTACACACCTGTCATTTAAAGTGCCTCTGATTAACCCCAAATAAAGTTCAGCTGTTCTAATAGGTCTTTCCTGACATTTTGTTAGTCGCATCCTACAGCAAAAGCCATGGTCCGCAGAGAGCTTCTAAAGCATCAGAGGGATCTCATTGTTAAAAGGTATCAGTCAGGAGAAGGGTACAAAAGAATTTCCAAGGCATTAGATATACCATGGAACACAGTGAAGACAGTCATCATCAAGTGGAGAAAATATGGCACAACAGTGACATTACCAAGAACTGGACGTCCCTCCAAAATTGATGAAAAGACGAGAAGAAAACTGGTCTGGGAGGCTACCAAGAGGCCTACAGAAACATTAAAGGAGCTGCAGGAATATCTGACAAGTACTGGCTGTGTGGTACATGTGACAACAATCGCCTGTATTCTTCATATGTCTGGGCTATGGGGTAGAGTGGCAAGACGGAAGCCTTTTCTTACAAAAAAAACCATCCAAGCCCAGCTAAATTTTGCAAAAACACATGCTTCCCAAAAGCATGTTGCAAAAGGTGTTCTGGTCTGATGAAAAAGTTGAACTTTTTGGCAATAATTCCAAAATATATGTTTGGCGCAAAAACAACACTGCATATCACCAAAAGAACACCATACCCACAGTGAAGCATGGTAGTGTCAGCATCATGCTTTGGGGCTGCTTTTCTTCAGCTGGAACTGGGGCCTTAGTTAAGCTATAGGGAATAATGAACAGTTCCAAATACCAGACAATATTGGCACAAAACCTTTAGGCTTCTGCTAGAAAGCTGAACATGAAGAGGAACTTCATCTTTCAGCATGACAACGACCCAAAGCATACATCCAAATCAACAAAGGAATGGCTTCACCAGAAGAAGATTAAAGTTTTGGGATGGCCGAGCCAGAGCCCAGACCTGAATCCAATTCAAAATCAGTGGGGTGATCTGAAGAGGGCTGTGCACAGGAGATGCCCTTGCATTCTGACAGATTTAGAGTGTTTTTGCAAAGAAGAGTGGGCAAATCTTGTCAAGTCAAGATGTGCCATGCTGAAAAACTCATACCTAAAAAGACTGAGTGCTGTAATAAAATCAAAAGGTGCTTCAATAAAGTATTAGTTTAAGGGTGTTCACACTTATGCAACCATATTATTTTATTTTTTTATTTTTATTTCCCTTTACCTAAAAGATTTCAGTTTGTTTTTCAATTGAGTTGTACAGTTTATAGGTCACTTTAAAGGTGGAAAAAGTTCTGAAATGATTTATCTTTGGCTCATTTTTTTACATTACAGAAACCTGACGTTTTAACAGGGGTGTGTAGACTTTTTAATTCAACTGTATATATATATAGTATATATATATATATATATATATATATATATATATATATATATATATATATATATATATATATATATATATATATATATATATATATATATATATATATATATATGCACATGATTACATACATGTATAGATCAATACAGATATATATAGGAATATCTATTTAGAAATACTTAAAACATATTCTGCTTTGTGCACAACTTTGGAATGTGAAATATTTACAGTAAATACACAGTATAGCATTTTATTAAAAATGAGTATTGCATAAATATGATTTTACATATTTTCATCTACTTAACTCCAAAGGGCTCCAAAATATGTACTTATTTGTTTATATGTGTATATGTCTGTAAATACATATATACATATATAAATACATAATTACATCTCTACACATATATAGACATTTATATATACATCCATATACATCTTTAGACATATATATGATTGTATTTTAATGTTAAAGCCCTTTGCTGCCTTTTTTTTTTCTAACACCTGCAAACTCATATCTTTGAGCCCTTATAACTTTTTTGTGCAACATGTTTTTGTAATAATTTTTAATAGATGGTGTTATTTTTAGTGTAACTGTACTTTGTAATGCATTTTGGTTGTGTTTTGTGACACTTTTTTGTTTCACGAAACAGTTAATCACAGATCTGAGGAAGTGCTAACCCAATTGTGCTCAACCGATCGCGTTTACTTTCAACTTGTAATACCAGCACAATCCAACCTGCGCACAAACAAAAAACCGATATCACTCATGCGCAAACGTGCGCTCCACTTTTAATCTAGCTCTTTATATATTAACTGATGACTTTACATATGTTCAAAAAAATATCATCAGTAACATATGAAATCACCAAAACATTGCCGCACTATGCTAAAAGGTACCTGAATAATCCCCTAAAACAGAGATAATAAAATTGCCTCCCCTTTTATCTTTGGACTATAACTTTATTGCATAATGCCTGCCCACTGCTATGGGTGCATTACGCATACTTTCTTTTAATGAAACGTTCCTGCTTTCAATGATGTTGGTAGTATCCATGCTAGGGCATGACCCTTCTACTGGTCAAATTTCTTGGTAAGTCTAAGAATAGTAAAAAAAAGAGAGGGTTAATTCAGAGATTCTACACTCAGACTCCCTGCTAATCCCAAAAAGGTGATACAACTTCAAAAGTATGACCTCGATTGACAATAGAAAACGGGGAGGGTGGGATAGCGCTAGACAAAGCCCAGAGTCATAATAATTCAAAAATATATGGAAATATATATTATAAAAGTAATATCTATATATTTGTGATATTATCCCTGATTATGTGGTTCTCACAACGGATTTGGATTAGACCTATATTGTATCCCTTGAATATTCTTTAGAATTATATATCTGCGAGTTAAGAAATGATGTAGGTAATAGTATCTGTATTTACTATGTGTTCTGTTATAAATGAACTCTCTTAAAGCGATTGACAAGTGATAAAATATATTTATTCCTATACATCAAAACTAACAATAATCTGTTTGACAATTTAAAATACTAAAAATCTATAGTATCGATGCCGGCATCTGAATATAACACTTAAAATTGGCGCAAATTAAAACATCACCAAGTGTCTATATAGCTTACTCTGTACACACTGTGGTTAATCTACTTATAGTAACAGGTTAATAACAAGTTGCTACAAAGATAGCGGAAATGTAACACTCCCGCAATTACAATTGGCACTGATAACAAAATTATCGTGATCTATATAGCTTACTCTGACCACACTCTGGTTAATCAACTTATAGTAACAGGTTAATAACAAGTTTCTACACAAAAAACGGAAATGTAACAGTCCTGTAATACCAGTTGATACTGGTCACAGAATTAACGTGATCCCTTATAGATGTGGAAGTGAGCAGCGTCACAATGTCTATTACTTTAAAAGTAACCTTATTTGAATGTCTGCATCCAGAGATCCTTAATCCGGTTGGCAGACCGGCTGGTCCGTGTTGTTGCCAAACTGGGCTTTCCCTCTGACCGTGTTCTCTAGTTTGAGTTCCGGGTCAAAGTGTCAAATGTACATCAGTAACCCTGTTGAGTAACGGATTAGTGTGTTTGTCCACTTTCTTTATGTCACCCTTAGCTAGTGTTATAAGATGAATTTAGTACTGGGTCCTGGGGCAGGGATTACACATATAGAGTCTTTTCCTGCTATAGGATACAGCTCAATGTACCTGCCCTAACCAGTATAGCAAATAAATCTCACCAGCTAGGGTAGTGTTCAACAGATACAGGTTCAGAGTTAGCAGTCTCTACGCGTTTCAGCCGCCAGGGGCCTTTATCAAGTAAATCTGGCCACAGCATGTTCAAATGTTATAAATACCATACAACTTTACAATAAGACATAAAATAGGAAAACTTTTAACAACCCTGCAGTTTTTGTCTGACTGAATGTACCCAGAACATTACTCTCTGAAGATAGCAATAACTTTCCATCTCTGTCGTTACTGATGTCTAATACTACTCCAAGGAACCCCCCACCAAGGAGCTACTCAAAAACTACTTTCCTACTCAAATGGTACTACAAACTGGTTATGGAAAAAAATAAAGTGCATTAAAGGGATACAGAACCCAATTTTTTCCTTTCATGATTCAGATAGAGCATGCAATTTTAGGCAATTTTCTAATTTACTCCTATTATCAATTTTTCTTGTTCTCTTGCTATCTTTATTTGAAAAAGCAGGAATGTATGCTTAAGAGCCGGCCCATATTTGGGTTCAATATCCCTTTAATACTGGTCCTGCTGGTTATGGATGCATTAGAAACACTGAACTTTGGGGACTTGTGAGCACTGATAAGCACAACTAATTTACTTTGGTTATTACTCGCCATACTCTTGTTCCTGCAACTCTCTTTAAAGCTGTTCTCTTATTCTAATCCTTTACAAGTGCTTGTTAGTGAAGTTCTGCATCTTCACAGTGGACGCCACCATCTTGAAGTATTCATGTACACTGTGACAGAAGCAGTGAGCACTCACAGATCTGTGATATTGTTTTCTTCTTACTTTACACTTCCCTTTAGCATGCACAATACAGAACAGAAGCTGTACATTTTTGCAGTGGCTGTATTCCTCTAAATTATTTCTGCTGACTTTTTTTTATACTTGTGATGTCATTTGTAAAGAGTGGTAACAAATGGAAATATGTAAAGCTTCTGCTTTCTATTGTGCAAGTTAATTCAAAGTGCAAAGTATAGCTGTGAAAAGCCAGTAATATCACTGATCTGAGAAAGCTCACTGCTTCCATCACAGGATGCAACAAAGCACGTGCTACAAGATGGCGGCACCCAGTATAAACTACAAAGCTTTGCCGACTGGCTTCTGTAATGGGTTACAATTGAAAGGCCATAAAGAGAGCTGCAGGTACAGCAGGAAAACACTAGCATGGTGAGACGTTAAGTTTAATGTCCCTTTAAAGGGAAATGAAACCCAAATTATTTATTTTATGATTTAGATAGGGCATGCAATTTTAAACAGCTGTCCAATGTACTTCTATTATCTATTTTGCTTCATTATCTTGGTGTCCTTTGTTGAAAAGCCTATCTAAATAGGCTAAGTAGCTGCTCATTGGTGGCTGCACATAGATGCCTCGTGTGATTGGCTCACCCATGTGCATTGCTATTTCTTCAACAAAGGATATCTAAAGAATGAAGCAAACTAGATAATAGAAGTAAATTGGAATGTTGTTTAAAATTTTATTCTCTGGGGCCGATTCATCAAGCTCCGAATAGAGCTTTATGCAGCTGTTTCTGCTCGAGCCTTCAGGCTCGCCGGAAACAGGAGTTAAGACCGCTGCTCCTTAACTCATACGCCACCTCTGAGGCGGCGTAAAGCAATCAGCCCGATCACATACGTTCGGGTTGATTGACACCTCCTGATAGCGGTTGATTGGCCGCAAATCTGTAGGGGGCAGCATTGCACAAGCAGTTCACCAGAACTGCTTGTGCAATGATAAATGCAGACAGCATATGCTGTCGGCATTTATTGATATGCGGCGGACATTATCACAAAAGCAGATCATGTCTGTCCGCACAATGGTAAATCTACCCCTCTATCTGAATCATGAAAGAAATATTTTGGTTTTTATGTCCCTTTAACTTTGCAAGTATAAAATGTTTTTGTTTTTTATTACTGTCTTCTATACACACCATAACTGTAATGAATTTGTTACTGTGGGTTAGATTACGAGTGGATTGCTATTTATTGCTCACGCTCATGCTTTAACTTAGCTAGAAGTAAGATTTTTGTGTGCGTCAGGTAGCGTGCGTATTACAAGTTAAAAGTAAAACGTTTTCACACAAGAACATGAGGCGCGCAAAAAGGGCAACTTGGAGTATCACAACCACATTAACGTATTCCCCTATAGACTTTAATGGAGCGCGAAAAGTGGAAAAAAAAAACTAACACCCTACTAGCGCGCAAACCCAATCGCGTTTGACCAAAGTGCACTAACCTGACATGAAATATTAATAAATCACATTACAATGTTCTTCACATAGCAGAATATGTTCTATTTATTTATATAAGCACATATATAATTATTATTATTATAGAAAAAGAAAAGAAATAAGGAAGAAGTACTCTCCTCATAACTGCTGTTTCTGGCGAGTCTGAAGACTCGCCAGAAACACGGGCCCACAATCTCCATACAGAGCTTGATAAATGGGCCCTTAGATGCATGCATCATATAAAAGACTATATAGCCATAATAATACATAATGTTGATAAAGTAAAAGGGTATAACAGAATATATAAATAGCAACACCCAGCCGGCAGTGAACCCCAAAGGAAACTAATGTTCACACGGGGGGAAAAACGGGATCTATGCTATTATAATGAGTGATACCTCTCCAAGCTAGCAATAAAGAGGAAAAAATACAAGGTTAGCAGGCCGTAGTAGAACAGCACAGAACGAGGTACAGCAATATAAATCTCCAGCATTAGCAAACATGCAATACAGTTTTGGCAGCCCAGCAAGATGGTTAATCTCACAAATTTTAGTGCTGTTATCAGGAAGCAATATTAGAGGCAGCACGGTAATAGGAAAGAATGAGCCAATAATGAGTAGTCGATCCAATGCACATCATCACATCACACGATATGCTTTGTCTCATACAGAGATGCAGATGTCTCTAAACACATCTTTACGTGTAGTTAGTCAGAAGACCAAAATCACACAGCCTTGGGTTAAGCCATTCGTGCTCCACACCAGCCGAGTTATAGCAGACGCAGCTCCTGCAGCTTAGACATATTACAACCGAACAGGTGTAGAGTTCACATAACTCGCTAAAGGCTGTCAGATTGAAGGCCAGATTATGAGTGGAGCACTATTTAGCACTTTCCCTCGTGCGGTAAACTTTTTGAGTGCACCCATAGTACAAATTGAAAGTAAAAAGTTATTGTTTGTTCACTAACCTGATGCACGCAAAAAGCCAAAGTTAAAATATCGTGTGCATGTTAACATACTCCCCTATAGAAGACAATGGAGCAAAAAAGTAGAAAAAAAACACAACACCCTACTCGCACGCTAACCCGATTGCATATTCTCAGATGCGCTGACCCAACATAAAAATATGAATATTTCACATTCCAGTGTTCTTCACATAGAATAATATGGTCTATTTATTCATAAATACATATTTCTACATATAGCTAATGCTAATTTGGTACAATATATGTCTATACCTATATATGGATGATTATATATAGGTATAGATATATACAGATATATATATAGGAATATCTATCTAGAAATACTAGAAATATATTCCGCAATGTGCAGAACATTGGAATGTGAGATATTTACTGTAAATACATAGTTAAAACCTTTATTAAATATAAATATAGCATAAATATGTGTTTACATATTTTCATCTGCCTAACTGCAAAGGGCTCCAATGCACTTAGATATATATTAAAATGTATTTTTGATGTGTTTTGTGACACTTTTTTGTCTCACGTAATAGTAAACCAGAGCTCTGAGCGTTAAATTCAATTGCGCTCAAGGGAACGCGTTTACTTTCAGCTTGTAATATGCGCGCTACTTCCGATGCCTGTAAAGAGCTCCTTATTTCTATCGCGCAACTGTTAGCTCGCCACTTGTATCTAGTCGTGTATGTCTGTCTACCTCTCTCTTTGCCTGTTTTACAAAATGTTAGAAACGAGCTAGTAAAATATATTTAAAAAATCTGTGTTCACCCAAAATACACAAAATGTTAGTATCAACAAATAAACGTGTACAAATAATACTCCCTTAAAGGGACATTAAACTCAAAATGTTTCTTTCGTGATTCAGATAAAGCATGCAATTTTAAGCAACTTTCTAATTTACTCCTATTATCAATTTTTCTTTGTTCTCTTGCTATCTTTATTTGATAAAGAAGGCATCTAAGCTTTTTTTGGTTCAGACCTCTGGACAGCGCTTTTTTATTGGTGGATGAATTTATCCACCAATCAGCAAGAACAACCCAGGTTGTTCACAAAAAATGGGCCGGCATCTAAAATTACATTCTTGCATTTCAAATAAAGATACCAAGAAAATGAAGAAAAAATAATAATAGGAGTAAATTAGAAAGTTGTTTAAAATTGCATGCTCTATCTAAATCATGAACGAAAAAATTTGGGTTCAGTGTCCCTTTAATGAACAGTGTCCAAATAAACGATCAGTGAAATCCTACTCTGTATTCCAATGCATTTTATTCCAATAGATCCAGGACAATCTTCAAAGAAAAAGAACAGCAATATGTTGTATACAGGTTTAACAGAGTAAATAGCTTTGATGGGCCATAGATGTACTCACACAACAGAAAGTCTCACATAGTTCAAGAAATAGCAAATTTAAATTAAAATCTTCACTCAAGCTGCTAACCTTGTATTTATTCCCCTTTAGATTATTGTTAGCTTGGAGAGGTATCACTTATTATAATAGCATAGATCCCATTTTTTTCCAGCTAAGAATTAATCTCATTATCTTATTTTGCAAGGACGAAGGTCTAAAGCCCTATACTAAAATGGAAATTTAATTTAGTTTATCTAAAAACTTGTTGGTTTTAACACACACACACACACACACGTATATATATATATATTATAACATATAATTTAAAACAGATAGGGCTAGGTTACAAATTGTACTCTAAATGTATCACTAGCGCAATGTAGCAATATCGCTACCATGTTAATTTGCACGTGTATTACAAGTTAAAAGTAAACGAGTTCGCTCAACCGCAATTGCACGACTAAAGACCTCGCATAAAGGGTTAGAGTTAAAATAAAAGTTGCACCAAACGCAACATAAATACATTTAAATAATCTGTTACACTCATAAAAACACTATTTGATATAAATATTTTTAATGAATATTTCTATGAATATATTTTAAGGGTGAAAGATATATGGTCATGTAACTGGCTGCCAAGAGCTGGAATATATTTGTGTGTATGTATATATATATATATATATATATGTGTGTGTGTGTCTGAATAATAATTCCATAATAATATTTAATAATCAGATAGATTACAAGTTTTGCGTTATGAGTGAAAAAGCATTGTTATGCTTCATAACGCTGCTTTTTCCCTAATGCCTCTATTACAAGTCTTGTAGGTGTAGGTGTACTCGACACCTTTTTAGCCGTCACGCAACGTCAGTACCGCACTTTTAAAAAAGTCCTTTTCAATGGGACTCCCATAGCGCCGGTATTACGAGTTTTGCGGTAAGGCCAAAAAGTGAGCAGTACACCCTATACTGACAAGATCCGTACCGCCATCTAATGTCAGTAGTTATGAGTTTTATGCTACAAAGCTGTACCATAAAACTCATAACTAAACTGTCACAAAGTACACTAACAACCATAAACTACCTATTAACCCCTAAACCAAGGCCCTCCCGCATCACAAACACTATAATAAAATTCTTAACCCCTAATCTGCTGCTCCGGACATCGCTGCCCCTTAAAAAATGTATTAACCCCTATTCCGCTGCTCCCCGACATTGTCGCCACTATAATAAACCTATTAACCCCTAAACCACCACCCTCCCGCATCGCAAACACTACTTAAATATTATTAACCCTTAATCTGCTGTCCGCCCACACCACCTCTATAATAAACCTATTAACCACTAAACCGCAAGCCCTCCACAACAAAATATACTAAATTAAACTATTAACCCCTAAACCTCTGGCCTCCCACATCACTACATAAATATATTAACCCCTAATCCTAAATCTAACCCTAACCCTAACGTAACCCTAACCCTAAGCATAACCCTAACCCTAACGTAACCCTAACTTAAATATAATTAAAATAAATCTAAATAAAACTTTTTTTACCTGTAAAAAAAAACCTAAGTTAGCTACAAAATAACTAATAGTTACATTGTAGCTATCTTAGGTTTTATTTTTATTTCACAGTTAAGTTTGTATTTATTTTAACTAGATAGAGTAGTTAGTAAATAGTTATTAACTATTTACTAGCTACTTAATTAAAATAAATACAAAGTTACCTGTAAAATAAAACCTAACCTGCCTTACACTAAAACCTAACATTACAATCAAATAAAATGAATTAAATTATTCAAATACAATTATCTAAATTACAAAAAAAATAAACACTAAGTTACACAAAATAAAAAACGAAATTATCAAAAATAAAAATGAATTACTCCTAATCTAATAGCCCTATAAAAAAAAGCCCCCCCAAAATAAAAAAAAACCTAGCCTACACTAAACTGCCAATGGCCCTTAAACAAGCCTTTTGCGGGGCATTGCCCCAAAGAAATCAGCTCTTTTACCTGTAAAAAAATACAAACAACCCCCCAACAGTAAAACCCACCACCCACCCAACCAAACCCCCCAAATAAAAACCTTTCTAAATAAACTTAAGCTAACCATTGCTGTGAAAAGGGATTTGGATGGGCATTGCCCTTTAAAGGGCATTTAGCTCTTTTACATTGCCCAAACCCTAATCTAAAAATAAAACCCACCCAATAAACCCTTAAAAAAACCTTAACACTAACCCCCAACGATCCACTTACAGTTTTTGAGGACCAGACATCCATCCTCATCCAGGCGGCAGAAGTCCTCATCGAAGCCGGCAGAAGTCTTCATCCAAGCGGGTAGAAGTCCTCCTCAAAGCCGGCAGAAGTCTTCATCCAAGTGGCAGATGTCTTCATCCAGACGGCATCTTCTATCTTCATCCATCCGGCGGGGAGCAGATCCATCTTCAAGACATCCGGCGCGGAGCATCCTCTTCTTCCGATCGTCGCTGGAAAATGACGTTTCCCTTTAAGTGACATCATCCAAGATGGGGTCTCTTACAATCCGATTGGCTGATAGAATTCTATCAGCAAATAGGAGTTAAAGGGGAAAAATCCTATTAGCTGATCCAGTCAGCCAATAGGATTGAGCTTTAATCCTATTGGCTGAGCCAATCAGCCAATAGGATTGAGCTTGCATTCTATTGGCTCATTGGAATAGCCAATAGAATGCAAGCTCAATCCTATTCACTGATTGGAGTAGCCAATAGGATTAAAGCTCAATCCTATTGGCTAATTGGATCAGGCAATAGGACTTTTTCCCCTTTAATTTCTATTGGCTGATAGAATTCTATCAGCCAATCGGAATGTAAGGGACGCCATCTTGGATGACGTCACTTAAAGGGAAACTTAATTTTCCAGCAACGATCGGAAGAAGAGGATGCTCAGCGCCGGATGTTTCGAAGATGGACCTGATGCCGTCTAGATGAAGACTTCTGCCGCTTGGATGAAGACTTCTGCCCGCTTGGATGAAGACTTCTGCCGGTTTCGAGGAGGACTTCTGCTCGCTTGGATGAAGACTTCTGCCGGCTTCGATGAGGACTTCTGCCGCCTGGATGAGGAAGGATGTCCGGTATTCGAAAACTGTAAGTGGATCGTCGGGGGTTAGTGTTAGGTTTTTTTAAGGGTTTATTGGGTGTGTTTTAATTTTTAGCTTAGGGTTTGAGTAATGTAAAAGAGCTAAATGCCATTTTAAGGGCAATGCCCATCCAAATGCCATTTTCAGGACAATGTTTAGCTTATGTTTATTTAGATAGGTTTTTATTTGGGGGGTTTGGTTGTGTGGGTGGTGGGTTTTACTGTTGGGGGGTGTTTGTATTTTTTTTACAGGTAAAAGAGCTGATTTATTTGGGGCAATGCCCCGCAAAAGGCCCTTTTAGTGTAGGCTAGGGGTTTATTTTATTTTTTTGGGGGGGCTTTTTTTTGATAGGGCTATTAGATTAGGAGTAATTCATTTTTATTTTTGATCATTTCGTTTTTTATTTTGTGTAATTTAGTGTTTATTTTTTTTGTAACTTAGATAATTGTATTTTAATAATTTAATTCATTTTAATTTAATGTTATGTTAGGTTTTAGTGTAAGGCAGGTTAGGTTTTATTTTACAGGTAACTGTATTTATTTTAACTAGGTAGTTAGTAAATAGCTAATAACTATTTACTAACTAGTCTACCTAGTTAAAATAAATACAAACTTGCCTGTGAAATAAAAATAAAACCTAAGATAGCTACAATGTAACTATTAGTTATTTTGTAGCTAGCTTAGGTTTTTTTTACAGGTAAGTTTGTATTTAGTTTTAAATAGGAAAATTTTTATGTAATAATTGTAATTTTTATTTAGATTTAGTTTAATTATATTTAAGTTAGGGAGGGTTAGGGTTACGTTAGGGTTAGGCTTAGGGTTAGGGTTACGTTAGGGTTAGTTTTAGGGGTTAATATATTTATTTAGTGTTTGTGATGTTGGAGGCCAGAGGTTTAGGGGTTAATAACTTTAGTATAGTGGCAGCGACATTGGGGGCGGCAGAATAAGGGTTATAACTGTAATGTAGGTGGCTGCAATGTTAAGAGCGGCAGATTAGGAGTTAATAACTGTATGTAGGTGGTGGTAATATCAGGAGTGGCAGATTAGGGGTTAATAGTTTTATTTAGGTGGCGGTGACGTTAAGGGCGGCAGATTAGGGGTTAATAACATTATGTAGGTTGTGGCGATATCGGGAGAGGCAGATTAGGGGTGTTTAGACGTGGTTTTTATGTTAGGGTGTTAGGTTTAAACATAACTTTCCCCTAGACATCAATGGGGCTGCGTTACGGAGCTTTTGTTTCCGCGATTGCAGGTGTTAGGCTTTTTTTTTGTCGGCTCTCCCCATTGATGTCTATGGGGAAATTGTGCACAAGCACGTCAAATCAGCACTTGTATTTGGGTGAGGTATGGAGCTCAACTCCACCATATCGCCCGCGGTCGTTAATTTCCATATAGCGCTCAAAACTCGTAATCTAGCTGAATGTGTTTTACTGTGTATTTACTGTAAATAAAGTAATACATCTTTATAACACTGGAATATAAAATATGCGTAATTCACTTTGGGTTGCACGCTGTAGGTCTAACTCGGTGTTGGGTTAGCGCTCATGAAGAATTAGCTATCTTCAGGTGCAGTATGTAAATATTAAATGTAAAAAAATGGAAAAATAATAATTATTAATAATTAGAATGACTAATATATATATATATATATATATATATATATATTGTTTTTTAAGAATAATGTAGTACACATATAATAATTATTTACATTAATTATTAATATTTAAAATATTTTATATTTAATACATACATAATGCACCTTAATATAATTCATGTCAGGTTAGCTAGCGCATATGAAGAATTAGTATATTCCTATCAGGTTTAGGTGCTAAATATTCTAAGAGATCAATATATATATATATATATATATATATATATATATATATATATATATATTACAGTGACTATAATAATTATTAATAATAATAATTATTTTTTCAATATTTTGGGGTCCATTTATTAATGTGCGGACGGACATGATCCAATATAGCCAATCGGCCGCTAGCAGGGGGTGTCAATCAATGCTTCATAAATAGACCCCTTTATATTTAATACTTACATAACACGCCTTAAGGTAACTATTTATTCATATGCATTATCCCGACTCTGTGTTAGACCTACATTCGCAGCCTGAACCGCGTTACATATATTTTACATTCCAATGTTCTTCATATAGATTATTTTTTTTAAATATATATTTCTATATATATATAATGTTAAAGTCAAATATATATCTCTATAAATTTATACAGATATAGGTATATATAGATATAAATTTAATAATATATTTTTAAAATAAAAATAACATTTTCCTGTATGTGAAGAACATTGGAATGTGAAACATTAATAACTCCTGTTAAAGGTACATGAAACCCTTTTTAATGATTCAGATAGAGAATACAATTTTAAACAACTTTGCAATTTAATTCCATTATTTAATTTGCTTCCTTCTTTTGTTATCTTTTGCTGAAAGATTCATATAGGAAAGCTCAGAAGCAGAAAAGAACATAGGTTCTAGTTGCTGATTGGTGGCTGCATATTTATACAGATTGTCATTGTCTCACCCATGTGTTCAGTTAGAAACCAGTAGTGCATTGCTGCGCCTTCAACAAATGATACCAAGCGAATTAAACAAATTAGACAATAAAAGTAAATTAGAAAGTTGTTTAAAATTGTATTCTCTATCTGAATTATGAAATAAAAATTTTGGGTTTCATGTCCCTTTAAGTTAGTACGCAAGCAATCAGTGATGTGCAGTCACTAGAGGCAGGTGAGGCAGTGCTTCACCTCTCATATGGGCAAAAATATATTTTTTTTATTGGCTTTTAAAAAAAATGTAATTTTTTTTTCCCAGCATTTTTTTTTCTGACAGCTAGATGTTGTGCAATGAAGAGGCACAAGCAGGTCTGCCCACCATTACACAACATGCTGCGCCATCTACTGGAGGCAAGTGGTTAAGATCATTGCATGGCCCATTAACTGCTTATTTGAGGCAGTCCTATTTGGGCTGAACCAATCCAGCGAGAGGCATTAGTAAGTGGAACATAGGGTTGGGGCTGGATGTTAAATCATATAAAACAAAACCGGAAAAAAACAACTTTCATATATTTTGTTGCTGTCCTGTGAACCTGCTAGCTTTGCTAAAGTGAAAAAGAGAGTTCTGTTCTTCCCCTCTAAGTGCAGTGGAATGTGCCACTGTCACTTCCTGAATCCTTATACATAGCAGGAATAGAGGCAGAGAGAGCACTGTTTCAGCCACATTTTATTAAAGTAAGATTTTACTGAAAGGGATTCTGTTAGTGAAAATGATAATTAAATGAATGTGGTTTAGTGTTTTTTTACTCTTTTACAGCAGGGTCGTTTTTGTATTTTGTTTACTTAAACTTTACACCCACTAACTTAGCAGCTTGCCTCTGTACTTCACACTAAATTATAGACTCATTTTCTGAACTCTCTGTAGCTCTGCTGTTTTATTACTTTAAAATGCTGTGGTCCCTCTCCCCCCCCCCCTTGTGTGTGTGTGTGTGTCTGTCTCTATCTATCCATCTCTCTCCTTATGTGTTGTTCTCCCCCATGGTCTCTTTCTCTCTCTCTGTCTCTCTTCCTCCCCCTCTGACTCTCATCCCTTATGTAATGAAAGAATCTATAAGCATAATTTGCAGCATTAAAGTAAAAAGTATGTTTTAAACATATTTTAATGGGCATGGATTTCTAGATCTCATAATCAGAGCAAGCATTGTGTTATCCGGCAAGAGTTTCTGTTACAATCCTTTAAACTAAAATCAGATGTTTACTAAGTTGACCAGTTTTCCAAGACACCATTTAAAGGGACATGAAACCCATATGAAACCCATATGCAAATTTAAATAACTTTCCAATTTACATCTAATATCTAATTTTCTTCATTCTTTTGATGTCCTTTGTTGAAAATCATATCTAAATATGCTCAGTAGCTGCTGATTGGTGGCTGCACATAGATACCTCATGTGATTGGCTCACCCATGTGCATTGCTATTTCTTCAACAAAGGATATCTAAAGAATGAAGGTGTATCCTGCCACTGCCTCACCAGCCTCTGACGTCACTGCACGTCACTGCAAGCAATGTGTTTTTTTGTTTTGTGCTCTCCATTGAAGTCTATGGGGAAAATCAGTTAGCATGGTTTCAACTTGTAACATGAGCTCTAACCCACACGCACAAAATGTTAACTTCTAGCGGTGCTATCGCTTGAGCGAAAGCGATAAATAGCACATTACTTGTAATCTAGTCCATAATGTACTATGTAAACAAACACAAAAAACCCTATATGTTGGTTATTCTAAATAAACTAATTGTTCTTGCCTAAATTAAAATTGGATTATTTTCTCTAAAACTTAACAATATACAACCTTCTATCTGATTAAAGGAAATTATAAAGTTCAGAATCTTTATCAAGCCCTCCATGAATTTTATGTGCCCAATAAAAAGATCCACTTCACTTCGGTTTGGCCTAATGTATTATTTACCAAGGCCTAGATTTAGAGTTGGGCGGTAGCCGTCAAAACCAGCGTTAGAGGCTCCTAACGCTGGTTTTTACCGCCCGCTGGTATTTAGAGTCAGTCAGGAAAGGGTCTAACGCTCACTTTCCAGCCGCAACTTTTCCATACCGCAGATCCCCCTACGCCATTTGCGCATCCTATCTTTTCAATGGGATCTTTCTAACGCTGGTATTTAGAGTCTTGGCTGAAGTGAGCGTTAGAAATCTAACAACAAAACTCCAGCCGCAGAAAAAAGTCAGTAGTTAAGAGCTTTCTGGGCTAACGCCGGTTTATAAAGCTCTTAACTACTGTGCTCTAAAGTACACTAACACCCATAAACTACCTATGTACCCCTAAACCGAGGTCCCCCCACATCGCCGCCACTCTATTAAATTTTTTTAACCCCTAATCTGCCGCTCCGGACACCGCCGCCAGCAACGTTATCCCTATGTACCCCTAATCTGCTGCCCCTAACATCGCCGACCACTATGTTATATTTATTAACCCCTAATCTGCCGCCCCCGCTATCGCTGACACCTGCATATTATTATTAACCCCTAATCTGCCGCTCCGTACACCGCCGCCAGCTACATTATACCTATGTACCCCTAATCTGCTGCCCCTAACATCGCCTACAATACCTACAATAATTAACACCTACCTACAATAATTAACCCCTAATCTGCCGACCGGATCTCACCGCTACTATAATAAATGTATTAACCCCTAAAGCTAAGTCTAACTCTAACCCTCACACCCCCTAACTTAAATATAATTTAAATCTAACGAAATAAATTAACTATTATTAAATAAATTATTCCTATTTAAAGCTAAATACTTACCTGTAAAATAAACCCTAATATAGCTACAATATAAATTATAATTATATTGTAGCTATTTTAGGATTAATATTTATTTTACAGGCAACTTTGTAATTATATTAACCAGGTACAATAGCTATTAAATAGTTAATAACTATTTAATAGTTACCTAGTTAAAATAATTACAAAATGACCTGTAAAATAAATCCTAACCTAAGTTACAATTAAACCTAACACTACACTATCAATAAATTAATTAAATACAATACCTACAATTATCTACAATTAAACCTAACACTACACTATCAATAAATTAATTAAATACAATACCTACAAATAAATACAATGAAATAAACTAACTAAAGTACAAAAAATAAAAAAGAACTAAGTTACAAAAATTAAAAAATATTTACAAACATTAGAAAAATATTACAACAATTTTAAACTAATTACACCTACTCTAAGCCCCCTAATAAAATAACAAAGCCCCCCAAAATAAAAAAAATGCCCTACCCTATTCTAAATTAAAAAAGTTCAAAGCTCTTTTACCTTACCAGCCCTGAAAAGGGCCCTTTGCGGGGCATGCCCCAAAGAATTCAGCTCTTTTGCCTGTAAAAAAAAACATACAATACCCCCCCTCAACACTACAACCCACCACCCACATACCCCTAATCTAACCCAAACCCCCCTTAAATAAACCTAACACTAAGCCCCTGAAGATCTTCCTACCTTATCTTCACCACGCCGGTTTCACCGATCGATCCAGAAGAGCTCTTCCGATATCTTGATCCAAGCCCAAGCGGGGGGCTGAAGAGGTCCATGATCCGGATGAAGTCTTCTATCAAGCGGCATCTTCAATCTTCTTTCTTCCGGATCCATGTTCATCCCGCCGACGCGGAACATCCATCTTCACCGACGACTTCCCGACGAATGACGGTTCCTTTAAGGGACGTCATCCAAGATGGCGTCCCTCGAATTCCGATTGGCTGATAGGACTCTATGTTTCAGAAAACCTTTTTTTAATATTATATAAATTCTCCCCTAGTCTCTTTTTAAGGGCCTGATATTCAAAACTTCCCCACTCAGGAGAGATATTTTAAGAAGACTCATCAAGGCCATTAAAAAAATTTAGAAACACAAACTTTATCTTGAAAAATGTTTATGTTGCTATGTACTGCTCTTTATGTGAAGCAGACACTACATCACATTACAAGGTCTAAAAAAATCCCAACGATATTGTGTGATTTCTCTCCATGGCGGCAAGATTTTGAATTTCAGGCCCTAAGAGATCTAGAGGTATGACCTACATATTGAAGGTTACATAAAACACGTTTCGAGTGTTACATGAAATACAGTCTTTAATCTCAAAGTTTTTTTTATCAGTACAAGATAAATGTTTTCTTTTCTTTTTTGACCTTTGGTTGTTCTTAAATTATCCCATTGAAGCCAACATCTCTTATTAAAATATTCCAATGTTTGTTAAAGATACTTACCAATTCTTTATTTTGGACACAATAATCTAATACAATGGAGCATATTTTTCACTGCATCAATACGTTCACCAGACATCGCCAGACATTGAAGGCGCGGATCCACATACAATCTCATTATTTATTAAAAAAAGTCAAAAACATGAGCGTCAAATACAGCGTGATGAGCATCGGACTGTTGTTAACTAACAGTCATCGATGACGCGTTTATTCGGGTTTTTCCCAACACGCATTTTTGTCTAAAGCTAATCTTTTATTTTTCATCTGTTTAAGTCCAAGAAATAGATAGATTTATACCTCAACAAACAATATCTCATAGAAAGTTATTGTTATATTTATTTGTTATATGATACTTTCACATAAATGAATGTGTATTTGTATTTCTAGAAGTCATGATATGCTTTTTATCTCATGTTTTGTTTTTATAAATGATTATTAATGCTAGAATTTGTACATATATCTTTGCACATACTTGTATATATATATATATATATATATATATATATATATATATATATATATATCAGTGATGTGCGGTGACTTCAGAGGCTGGTGAGGCAGTGTCTAGGAATCGGATACGCCTTCATTCTTTAGATATCCTTTGTTGAAGAAATAGCAATTGCACATGGGCGAGCCAATATCTATATGCAGCCACCATTCAGTATCTACTGAGCATATTTAGATATGATTTTCAACAAAGGATATCTGATTTTCTTCATTCTTTTGATATCCTTTGTTGAAAAGCATATCTAAATATGCTTATAAGCTATCGAGCATATTTAGATATGAATTTCAACAAAGGATATCTGATTTCCTTCATTCTTTTGATATCCTTTGTGGACAAGCATATCTAAATATGCTCAATAGCTACTGAGCATATTTAGATATGCTTTTCAACAAAGGATATCAAAAGAATGAAGGAAATCAGATATCCTTTGTTGAAATTCATATCTAAATATGCTCAGTAGCTACAGAGCATATTTAGATATGCTTTTCAAAGGATATGTGTGTGTGTGTAGTGTATATCTGCATGTGTATGTATATGTGTGTAATTGTATACATGTGTGTGTGTTTAGTGTATATCTGCTTGTGTATGTATATGTGTGTAATTGTATACATGTGTGTGTTTAGTGTATATCTGCATGTGTATGTATATGTGTGTAATTGTATGCATGTGTGTGTTTAGTGTATATCTGCATGTGTATGTATATGTGTGTATACATGTGTGTGTTTAGCGTATATCTGCATGTGTATGTATATGTGTGTAATTGTATACATGTGTGTGTTTAGTGTATATCTGCATGTGTATGTATATGTGTGTAATTGTATACATGTGTGTATTTAGTGTATATCTGCATGTGTATGTATATGTGTGTATACATGTGTGTGTTTAGCGTATATCTGCATGTGTATGTATATGTGTGTATACATGTGTGTGTTTAGTGTATATCTGCATGTGTATGTATATGTGTGTATACATTTGTGTGTGTTTTTGCCTTTACAACAACACAAGTACATTAGTTATCATAATATCTAGTTGCAAGTTCAACACATACAAACCAAAATAATGTAACATGTCTATCTATTGTACGTTGTATTATTTCTATCTAGAAATAAATCTCACCTCCATCTTAGCAAAAAGAAGAAAAAGAAAAAAGAGAAAACTTTGTGGCCCTTTGAGACAGAAGTTTGGACACCCCACAATCTACAAGAACACAAGTGTGTGTGTTATAAATAATATCAACTAACTAACTTCATCAAGTGCCGCCAGCCGCCACCTACCTAAAAAAAAGAATGTGATTCAATAGATTGGCAGCCTCAGTCACTCACTATAAGTCAGACTCAGAGTCACACAAAGCTCACTCCCAATAGCCCCCACTCTTCATTTAACCAGGTATATTTTTCACAATTGAGCAGTGACAGCCATTTTACCCCATGGCTGCTAGTAACATAAAAATCAACATTTTGTCTCTCTGCAGTCTGCACTCTGCACCACAAATGAACAGCAGTTTGACCCCCTTGACTGCCACTTATTTACTTCTGCTCCATATTTGTAATGCAGTGATGCATATGAGATATTTTACATTAATTAAACCTATGGACAAATAAATAACTAGTATCAATAATTTCCACTACATATTGCCTATTATTTAAATACACCTCTCCTCATTTACATCTTGCCTTCCCTAGGTAGAACAAAAACTTGACTTGCAAATTTTTGGATATGGACAGTTGGACACCATTGATAATTGGGGGTATTTCAGTAATTATTGGGGTTCTTAGCAGCCCCAAGATCCCTCTTGAGCTGACTCAATAGGTGAGAGGTTACATAAAATAGGTGACTTGATTTAATAATAATTATTACTAGTAGTAGTAAATAACCAAAAACAGGCTACAGCTTTTATAGTGACTGAGACGACAAGGAAGTTGGTTTCTTATTCAAGCTGTTTCTTATTCGGGAAATTCTGTTTCTTATTCATGGAAGTTGGTTTCTTATTCAATATTTTTGTCAGACTGCTTTAAATTTACTTTAAAATAAAAAAATAGGTTTTATTAAAATAATAATATGATTCATATAATGTAGTTACACAGAGGTGGAATCTCTTTATATAACAATTAGATATACAAACTTGAAAAAAGGGCATACGTTGGCACCACTACAAATATTACTATTTTGAATAAATAACATATTTTCAAAGGGTTAATAACCATTCGGCCACTGATTTCACTATGATTTTACACAGGGTAGATCCCATTCCCCCTCCATGTCATTCAATTGTTTTTAGCCTGGCCCAATGGTGTTTTTGCCACAGAAATTGATGCCAACACTGGCATAGGTGACATAATTCTCATTTTTGAATAAGTAACAGATATTTTCAAAGGGTTAATAACCATTGGGCCACTGATTTCACTATGAATTTATACAGGGTAGATCCCCCTCCATGTCATGCAATTGTTTTTAGCCTGGCCCAATGGTGTTTTGGGCACAGAAATTGATGCCAACACTGGCATAGGTGACATAATTCTCATTTTTGAATAAGTAACAGATATTTTCAAAGGGTTAATAACCATTGGGCCACTGATTTCACTTTGAATATATACAGGGCAGATCCTCTTCCATGTCATGCAATTGTTTTTAGCCTGGCCCAATGGTGTTTTGGGCACAGAAATTGATGCCAACCCTGGCATAGGTGACATAATTCTCATTTTTGAATAAGTAACCAATATTTTCAAAGGGTTAATGACCATTGGGCCAGGCTAAAAACAATAGCATGGCATGGAGGGGGATCTACCCTGTAGATATTCATAGTGAAATCAGTGGCCCAATGGTTATTAACCCTTTGAAAATATCTGTTACTTATTCAAAATTGAGAATTATGTCACCTATGCCAGGATTGGCATCAATTTCTGTGCCCAAAACACCATTGGGCCAGGCTAAAAACAATTGCATGGCATGGAGGGGGATCTACCCTGTATATATTCATAGTGAAATCAGTGGCCCAATGGTTATTAACCCTTTGAAAATATATGTTATTTATTCAAAATAGTAATATTTGTAGTGGTGCCAACGTATGCCCTTTTTTCAAGTTTGTATATCTGTTATATAAAGAGATTCCACCTCTGTGTAACTACATTTATATGAATCATATTATTATTTTAATAAAACCTATTTTTTTATTTTAAAAAAAATTGAATAAGAAACCAACTTCCATGAATAAGAAACAGAATTTCACGAATAAGAAACAGCTTGAATAAGAAACCAACTTCCTTGTCGTGTGACTGAGCCTGCTGGGGCGCTGGGCCATCTTTTCTTTTCTTTTAGGCGGCACTAAGTTGAAGTTAGATAACTTGAGCTGAACTTGTCAACTTGATATACATTTATTACAACGAACTTGCAGCCTCGCTGCCTCTATAGTCAAGGGAAGTGACTTGAGTCACTTGACTATTTTGGCAGCGAGGCTGCAAGTTCGTTGTAATAAATGTATAAGTTCAACTTCAACTCACGTTATCTAACTTCAACTTAGTGCCGCACTGCCGCCTAAAATAAAAGATTGGCCCAGGGCCCCAGCAGGCTCAGGAGGACAGGAGTCACTATAAAAGGCTGAGGCCCGCCACCGCCACTGACAGTCTGACACCTACCTAAATCAATCTAATAGTAATCACAATTATTATATCACAATACATAGTCGATTCGAACTTCGAAGTTAACACAGTCACTGTCACACAACAACAACAGAAGAAGACAGTGAGTCAGTCAACCTGAACCCCAACCCCGCCACCACTGACCTACCTAAAAAGATGCGCCGCCGCCAAATATAGATAACAAGTACAACAAGACAAGTTGAAGTAGTCTTCTACGCTCCGGTTGCATGCAGAGGCGTAACTAGAAACCACAGGGCCCAGGTGCAAGAATCTAAGAAGGGCCCCTCACCCCCCACCCCCCACCCAAAAAAGTGAGTTTTAAACATATATTATTATTTTTTTTTAACATTTATTACAGAAAAAAATGTGAATCAGATCACGTCTGCAAAAGGAGGTACCCTGTGCGAACTGTCTGTGAGATGGTCTGACCCCCCCTATTACTGTATATAGTGACACTGTTTAACCCACCAGTACTGTATATAGTGAGTCAGTGACACAGTCTGTAATCTGCCGGTGAGATGGCTGGCCTGACCCTACCAGCCCCAGTACTTTATGTCACAAACTACTGTGGTCACTTTATAGTCCTGCCCCCCCATACTGTATATAGTGGTACTGTATAGTGACACTGTTTACCCCCTCCCCTCATGCTGTAGTAACAAGGTCTGTAATTTGATGGTTCCACAAACAAACACAATTGCGACCTCAGCACCCCCTGTAGCTTTGCCCCTGGACAGACAATAAGCACTGTGATATTACTGTGACACTGGCACCAATTAGCTCAGACAATAAGCATTGTGATATTACTGTGACACTGGTACAAATTATCTGAGACAGATAATAAGCACTGTGATATTAATGTGACACTGGCACCAATTAGCTCAGACAATAAGCACTGTGATATTACTGTGACAGTAATATCACAGTGCTTATTGTCTCAGATAATTGGTGCCAGTGTCACAGTAATATCACAGTGCTTATTGTCTGAGATAATTGGTGCCAGTGTCACAATAATATCACAGTGCTTATTGTCTGAGATAATTGGTGCCAGTGTCACAATAATATCACAGTGCTTATTGTCTGAGAAAATTGGTGCCAGTGTCACAGTAATATCACAGTGCTTATTGTCTGAGATGCTTGGTGCCAGTGTCACAGTAATATCACAGTGCTTATTGTCTGAGATGCTTGGTGCCAGTGTCACAGTAATATCACAGTGCTTATTGTCTGAGATAATTGGTGCCAGTGTCACAATAATATCACAGTGCTTATTGTCTGAGATAATTGGTGCCAGTGTCACAATAATATCACAGTGTTTATTGTCTGAGATAATTGGTGCCAGTGTCACAGTAATATCACAGTGCTTATTGTCTGAGATGCTTGGTGCCAGTGTCACAGTAATATCACAGTGTTTATTGTCTGAGATGCTTGGTGCCAGTGTCACAGTAATATTACAGTGCTTATTGTCTGAGATGCTTGGTGCCAGTGTCACAGTAATATCACAGTGCTTATTGTCTGAGATAATTGGTGCCAGTGTCACAGTAATATCACAGTGCTTATTGTCTGAGATAATTGGTGCCAGTGTCACAGTAATATCACAGTGCTTATTGTCTGAGATACTTGGTGCCAGTGTCACAGTAATATCACAGTGCTTATTGTCTGAGATAATTGGTGCCAGTGTCACAATAATATCACAGTGCTTATTGTCTGAGATACTTGGTGCCAGTGTCACAGTAATATCACAGTGCTTATTGTCTGAGATGCTTGGTGCCAGTGTCACAGTAATATCACAGTGCTTATTGTCTGAGATGCTTGGTGCCAGTGTCACAGTAATATCACAGTGCTTATTGTCTGAGATAATTGGTGCCAGTGTCACAATAATATCACAGTGCTTATTGTCTGAGATAATTAGTGCCAGCCCAGTATCACAGGATATATTGCTTGAAATCACAAAAATGTATTGTGCTATCATCTATGATATAACACTTACAGAATGCCAAAACACCATGATTGTCTTTCTAAATGAGCTTCTGTCAACACCAATAACAAATAGATTTTATTAACATATGATTATAAAATGTTCTGATATAATTTTGTTAATTAGACTGGTACAAAAATAATAAATAATTACAGTTTTGCTTGGTAAAAAGTGTTAATATTGAATATGCTAATAAATATACTTCAAAAGTATAAAAATAGTTGTATGATCTATATTAAAATGTAAATAAATTAATGTATAGAAAGTATACATGTAACATTACTTTTAAGGAAAAGAAGTACAGATCTGTATATGATATCCATAGATAACTGCATGAGAGGTGCAGACAGTGGGACCAAGAGGCACGCGATGCTATAAAGGCACAAGCCACAGAAGCACACGCTGCTAGTTACAGCCATCATTATCTGCTTGTGGAGCCCCTGGTACTGTGCGTCTTATATGCAGGTTCTCATATATTGTAAACTCCTAGTGCTGCTAATACCCCAAAACTCAGACCCCTGATCACATTACATCTCCATTCCATTTGCACCCCTCTGAGTCAGCACATTAAGGATACTACTGGTCACATTTTATTTAAAAACATCACAAGTGTTTGCTCAATTCTGAATCTGCAGGTGCGTAATAGTCCAGCAATGTATTTGCAACTCCTCTTACACTTTTCTAAGTCCAAATTCTACACTAAAACTTTTATGAACACTCCACAAATAAAGTGAATTTATGAGCCAGATAATACAAAATAATACAACCCATTTCACTACTTTCCTTAAAGGGACAGCATACCCTA